>NC_086450.1:365392150-365467150 GCF_028390025.1 Pseudophryne corroboree | reverse complement strand
TGGGTGCAAGCTGTTTTCAGCAAAGTGTCCACTGCTATCTTATATTCAACTGAAGGGTCTTGGGTCAATCTTTCGTTCTTGGATTCATCATTGAGCTGCTGGTATGCTTCTTTGAGATAATCACTCAAATTTAAGACTACAATCCCGCCCCCCTTGTCGGCGGGGCAGATAACAATGTCTCTATAAGATCCCAGTTGCTTAAGTGCCAATTGTTCCTGTCGAGACAAGTTACAATGGCCCTCGGGTTTCGTCTGCTGGTACTTAGACACCGAGTCATTTATCAACTGTATATATGATTTAATGGAGGGATTGGTCGAAGGTGGATCAAAAGCCGACAATTGTCTAGAATTAATAAACTTGCTGTGTGTGACATCCTGATCAGTGGTTGTATTACCTGATCGTTGTATTTGAAAAAATTCCTGTAGTCTGAGCTTACGGGCAAAACGATGAATGTCCACTTGCCAAGTAAAATCGTCAAACCTGGTTGTAGGCACGAACGATAGCCCTTTTTCCAGAACTGAAAGCTCATGGGGCGAAAAATTTCTTTTGGATAAATTATATACTAACGATTCCTTCTTGTTGTGGCTCCTTTTTGCCCTCGTCCACTGCCCGCCCCTGCGGGTGGCCTGCCTCTTCTGCCTTTTTCTTTGAAAGTGGAGCTGGCCTGTGCTCCCTCTAAAGGGACACGTGGGGTATTGGGGGTATCTTCACTCTCCTGTGGAGTGGTCTTATTCTCACTATTTGAGGTAGCTGACATGCGGGACTGTGCCTCCCGTCTCCTACGCCAACTATGCTTGGCTCGCGCATTGTAGGGGGTACTAGCTCCTTGTTCTCCACCCATCAGCCATCTATAGACACGGTTGCTGTCATAGTCTTCCTTAACTATGGAATATTTATTCCTTTTGAATTTAGTTAAGTCTCTTCGATACGTGTCACATTGTGCTTGCAGTTTGGTGATCCAATCTTGCTGGGTATCACTGCACAAAGATTGGAGATGTTCCCTTTCTAGTTGGCTGATTTTATCACGTGTATTGGAGAGTTCTCTGCCAGCTTCCTCCACTACCAATAGTAGAAGATCAAGGCTGCACTTGTTTAAGATGCCGATCCACTTCTTACAGAAGTCAGGGTTGAAGTGGCCAATGGTGGGGACGTTGCGAACCCTGAATCCCCTGGGGATTAATTTATCTCTAAGATAATCAGAGAGGGCAATCCCATGAAGGAGAAAATCGATTTCGCTGCGCTTAAGTTTTAGTAACTGGTGGTAAATGTCCTCTGCCATGTCAGCCTTATCTATATAGCCCAGGCTGTCCTTAAAACGTAGACGATCTGCGTCGTCATCAGTAAAACTGTATAGTTCCCCTAACGTAGAGGACATGCCCCTGCAGCCCGGCTCACCCTCCTGGGTCATTTCAACACAGTACCTTAAAGTGATAAAGAATGCTGTTGGTGATAATAAAGTGCACGTGACCAATGGAGATATCACACTTGACTGGTATGAGCAGTTCACGGATCCACTAGGGTCCTGTAGATCTGGAGGGGTGCCTTATTCCAAGATGAATCACCGGAACCAAATAGTCCTCTGTATCCAAATATGCACATAGAATATGGACGAATTGGCACTCCCATATCGGTGTCAGAGATGCACAGGTGCCTCCTCCAAATAAGATAATCGTATAGACAGGAAAGAAGGAGCGACACTCAGCAACATGAATAGCAAAACGGTGTATTAAAACAACACAATCGGAAACCAACGTTTCAGGGCTCACAATCCCCTTTGTCAAGGTGTACAACAGTGAAAAGAAGTGTAAAACATGCCTTTATAGTGTAGAAGAATCCCCATGTGTGCACTCTGCAGGCGCCAAAGGCTCCATTATCCGGCGCAGTCTGGAGGCGTCATCAGCGCGCGGCCGCCCGGTACCATGGTAACTGGGTACACGTCCCAGCACCCTGCACCTGCCACACAATCCCAGCAGTATGTAGCGGATCTATTCGTGCAAATTAATTGCTATACTTCACATAGTTACTTTAACCATACTGTCATGTTTATATTAATATTACCTATATACGGTTTCTGAGCACACAGGTACACCTTGAGAAAGACTTTACTGAAGGGACCTTTGTCACCAGAAAGATGGTGAACTGCTCATTATTGTGCCTTTCTAAAAAGGTTTTCTGCGGTATGCAGCCATCTTTTACCTGTGATTTAAATACTACTGTTGTTATTTTGATGTTTTAATAAATTTGACGATATTGCACAATGGCATGTCACCTTTATGATTTTATTGGAAGTGCTGTTGACACTAAAGAAACTTATTTTAAGAACTACATCCAAAAGAACTGGAAGGGGCATTGAATATCTATCTATCTATCTATCTATCTATCTATCTATCTATCTATCTATCTATCTATCTATCTATCTATCTATCTATCTATCTATCATTTCCATTCACTGGAGTGACTATTGATGGACTTTTTTGCAGAGGAGCGCTTGGTCTCACTGGCTTGTTTTTAAAAATTGTTTCCTTTTAATTAGAGACTAGGTGATTCATCACCTAGTCTTCACACCGTTGTAAGGGGCTTAACCCTTGCACGCCCTTGTGGCATGCAATATTTGTATTATATGGAGTATTACCTCCAATCATAATTGTGTGAGTGGTTAAATATTGCACTGACAAAGGGCGTCCGATGGTCAAGGGGTCGTAGCCCCTTGCAATGGTGTGAACAGCGATGAATCACCTAGTAGGTGCTGTTGTTGGGGGAGTTGTGGGTGCGGGGGTGAGGCGGATGGGGGAAAGGGTCCGGGGGTGCCACGGTGAGGAGGGGTGGTTGAGGGGGTGGTGCAGGTGGGAGAGGGGCTGGTGCGGTGGTGGCGCAGGTGAGGAAGGGGCAGGTGCGTGGGTGCCACGGATGGTGGTCCAGAGCCACTGCGGGTGTGGGGGTGCCGCTGGTGGGGAGGGGTTGGTGCGGCGGGTGGGGGAGTGGCGGGTGTGGGGGTGCTGCGGGTGGGGGAGGGGGTCCTGAGCCACTGTGGGTGGTGGAGGGGGTGTGTGGGACTGCCGCGGATGGGGCCCGGAGGTACTGCGAGTGGGGGAGGGTCGGGTAATGCTTCTCCTGCTTCTCCTCCTGGAAGCAGCTAAGCTGCTGTCCTTCCTTTGGCAGTGGCTCTCCTGGAGACTCGCACAGCAGCCAAGCAGCCAGTCACTATTGTTAGCGCCGGTGTCCCAACGCAACACATTACAGGGAAGAAGATGTACTCAATAAACTACAGCTCCCAGCAGGCCTTAGCGCGGGAATGCTTCGGCGCTAAGGGCTGCTGGAAGCTGTAGTTTGTTTAGTGCATCTACTTCCCTGTAAGGGGCACCGGTGTTAACAATAGTGATTGGCTGACAGAACTGACTGACTCGCTGAATCAATGTAAAAGGGGAGAGTGCTGTGCAGTGTCAGCGACACTGCACATCCACTGCACTGCACAGCACTGTCACTTTTTACATTGATTCAGCGTCCAGACATTACCCTCCGTGATATCATCCACTCTATCCATTACCTTAGTCATCTCGGGGCTTCCAGGCTGGCAGCCTAGGTGCTGTGTTGTGGAGTCAGGGCCTCTGGGGATCTGGGCACGGCTGTGGTGGGGAGGCACTTCTGTGACATCACGCACAGAGGAGGCACCGGGTCTCAGAGAGTAAGCGACGCAGGGAGGGCTATGAAAGCCTTCTGCTGCACAGCTTTCATACACATCTATGCCGGTGGCCGCAGCAGTTTTGTTCCACCTGCGCCGTGGCTAGGGAGTGGGGATTTTTAATGCTGGAGGGGGCAGGCGGACTGGCAGCAGCACATAAGACGCTGCAGTAAAAGGATTTTTTCCCCTATCTACAGTGCAGAGACTTGCTGCAGATGCAGTTGCATACCCTCCAACTGTACCTTTTTGGCAGGTACAGTACTTTTTTATAGTCTGTACTGATTTCTAGCTCTCCAAACTTCCATTGAAAGTATAGGAAAAGGGGCATGGCCACGTCACTTTACCCATACCTCCCAACTTTGACCTGTCTTGAAGTGGGACACTAAGCCGCGCGCGCTCCCGAAAAGGGGACGTGGCCTATGAAAAGGGAGCGTGGCTTCACTGAGGACCTGCGATCGTGAGCCACGCCCCTGTTTTCATCACTGAGGGGGCATGCCCAGCGCTCTGTGAGCCGCTGGCATGCCCCCTCTCCCTCTGACTCCAGTGAATAGACGCTGTGCGCATGCGCACAGCGTCTATTCACCACTGCTCTGCTAAGCAGGCCAGCGAGAGACAGAGCCTGCTAACTGCCCCCCACCGCGGGACACTGTGGCCCGCGGGTGGGACAGTGGGACAGTCCCCAAAAAATGGGACTGTCCCGTGAAAATCGGGACAGTTGGGAGGTATGCTTTACCAGTGGCTATGCTCCCTTTTGAATTTGTACCAATTTTTTTGTGTAAATTGTTGGAGGGTAAGTTGCTGCAGATGCAGTGGGCCTATTTTGGGGTGTGGACCTGGAGTTGTAGCTCCATCAGCCCCATTGTTAATCCTGCTCTGTGAACACACAGCAGCCAAAGGGCAGAGCCTCCCACTGGATGTAACTTGTGTGGGAGGGTGTTTCTCACCTTATTAGCTGTGGACTGGATGTGATAGACCTGCTGCTAAACCAATGAGAGCTCCTAGCCATGCCCAGCGTTATCCACACAGTCACAGAGTGACAGATCTTGGCTATTATATAGTAGATGAGTGGGTTCGGTTCCCAGAGAACCGAACCCCCCCAAAGTTCACACTCCGAGCACGGATCCGAGTTTGGCTTGGGACTTACCACCAGACTCGTAAACCAGAAAGAGGCAAAATGTCATCATCCCGCTGTCGCATTCTCGCGGGATTTGGATTCCATATAAACAGCGGCACATCGCTGAAATTTTCACTCCAGACTTGGAGAGTGAAGGAGCCAGACCACTATCTCTCTCTGTGGGTGATGGTGTCGAATGGGGTTAGTGTGTGCTCTGCAAGGGTGCTGATGCAGTCACTGTGGTGTATGTGTGCTGTGTTAGGGGTGCTGTCCTGGCTGTCACTGGTTGTTCATGTGCTGTTATGGCTGGGTGTTGCAGCTGTATATGGGTGTTGCTGTCCTGGCTGTCACTGTGTTGTACAGGGTGCAGGGGCACTGTCCTGCTCCTGTATGCTGTAAAATTTAAGGGTACTGCTGGCCCTATATGTTGTAAAAATGCTGGGGTGCATTTGTTAAAAATGAAAAGCACACTGCTCCTATATGCTGTATAGGGGTGCTGCTGTTAAAATAACATTACACTGGCCCTGTATGTTGTAAAAATTCATGGTTCCAGTTGTTAAAAATTAAAATCACACTGCTCCTGTATGCTGTAAAATATAGGGGTACTTCTGTTCAAATAACATTACACTTGCCCTGTATGCTATAAAAATTCAGGGGTGCAGTTGTTAAAACTTAAAAGCACACTGCTCCTGTATGCTGTAAAATAAAGGAGTATTGCTATTAAAATAACATTACACTGGCCCTGTCTTGTATGCTGTAAAAATTCAGGGGTGCAGTGAAAATAATGTACACTGGTCACTGTGTTGTACAGGGTGCAGGGGCACTGTCCTCCTCCTGTATGCTGTATAGGGGTGCTGCTGTTATAAAAACATTACACTGGCCCTGTATGTTGTAAAAATTCATGGTTCCAGTTGTTAAAAATTAAAATCACACTGCTCCTGTATGCTGTAAAGTATAGGGGTGCTGCTGTTCAAATAACATTACACTAGCCTGTAAGTTGTAAAAATGCAGGGGTGCAGTTGTTAAAAATTAAAGCACACTGCTCCTGTATGCTGTAAAATATAGTGATGCTGCTGTTCAAATAACATTACACTGGCCCTGTATGCTATAAAAATTCAGGGGTGCAGTTGTTAAAAATGAAGAGCACACTGCTCCTGTATGCTGTAAATTATAGGGGTGCAGCTGTTCAAATAACATTACACTGGTCCTGTATGTTGTAAAAATTTATGGTTCCAGTTGTTAAAAATGAAAAGCACACTGCTCCTGTATGCTGTAAAATATAGGGGTACTTCTGTTCAAATAACATTACACTGGCCCTGTATGTTGTAAAAATTCAAGGGTGCAGTTGTTAAAAATTAAAAGCACACTGTTCCTGTATGCTGTAAAATATAGGGGTGCTGCTGTTCAAATAACATTACACTGGCCCTGTATGCTATAAAAATTCATGGATGCAGTTGTTAAAAATTAAAAGCACACTGCTTCTTTATGCTGTAAAATAAAGGGGTGTTGCTATTAAAATAACATTACACTGGCCCTGTCTTGTATGCTGTAAAAATTCAGGGGTGCAGTGAAAATAATGTACACTGGCCCTGTCTTGTATGCTGTAAAAAATCAGGGGTACAGTGACAATCAATGTACACTGGCCCTTGTATGCTGTAAAAATTTAGGGGTGCAGTAATATATATGTACACTGGCCCTGTTTTGTATGTTGTAATAATTTTAGGGTGCAGTAAAATAAATATACACTGGCCCTGTCTTGTATGCTGTAATAATTCTAGGGTGCAGTTAAAATAAATGCACACTGGCCCTGTCTTGTATGCTGTAAAAATTCAGGGGTGCAGTGAAAATATATGTATACTGGCCCTGTCTTGTATGCTGAAATAATTCTAGGGTGCATTGAAAAGCAATGTACACTGGCCCTGTCTTGTATGCTGTAATAATTCTAGGGTGCAGTGAAAATCAATATACACTGGCCCTGTCTTGTATGCTGTAAAAATACATGGGTGCAGTGAAAATAAATGTAGACTGGCGTTGTCTTGTATGCTGACAAATTACAGGGGTGTTGTGAAAATGCAGGGGTGCTGGCACTGTCCGCGGATGCGATGTCTGGGCCTGACCTTCACAACACTGTATGTGAAGAGGAGGCTCCTACCACCATTTTCCCACCCCCTGCAAGTGCTGGGAGGAGCACTGCCAGTCCAGTTGCTGATATTGAGACCAGGATGAGGAGGATATGGGTGTAGCTGGTACTGCGGAGGAAGTTGGCTATTAGGATTCTGATGGTGATATGGTTTGTTTGAATAAGGCACCAGTGTAGACAGTTGTTGGACATGAGATGAAAAAGCCCATTGTCATGCCTGGGCAAAATACCAAAAAAGCCACCTCTTTGGTGTGGAATTATTTCTCCACAAATACGGACAACAGGTGTGAAGCCATTTGTTACCTAAGTAGGGGTAAGGATGTTAACCACCTAGGAACATCCTCCCTTATACGTCACCTGCAGCACATTCATCATAAGTTATTGTCAAGTTCAGAAATTTTGGGTAATAGCGTAAGCAGTCCACTAACACCTAAATGATGTGGTTTGTTTGAATAGTATTCCTCTGTGAGGATGAGGATGTAAACACTGAAGGGTGGTGGTGGGGAATCTGAGGATGAAGACTACATCTTGCCAGTGTAGAGTCAGTTTGTGCAAGGAGAGAATAATTGCTTCTTTTTTGGTGGGGGCCCAAATAAATCAATCATTTCAGCCACAGTCATGTGGCAGACCATGTAGCTGAAAAGATTGGTTTGTTAAAGTGTGCATGTCCTGTTTATACAAAATAAGGGTGGGTGGGAGGGCCCAATGACAATTCCATCTTGCACGTCTTTTCTTTGCCACATCATTCCAGGGGTGTGGCCCTATATGGGGTGCTGCCCCTCTGCCCTTTAAGTCCAGGGGTGATTCCCCGCTGTGGTTTAAGTCCAGGGTTGCTGTTGCCTGTCTGCTGTGCTGCGTAATTCTTCAGGGGTGCTGCCTATGCTGTATAAGTGCAGGGGTGCTGCTGTACTTGATCCTATGTTTAAAGGAAAGCCTAGAGCAGATATGAAACAAGCTTCAACATCACAAACAGATTTGTGAAAATTAGCCACAAAGGTGGAAATGGACATTGCCGAACTGTTTTTAAATAAAGTGTGGAGAGACCACATTTGGGGCCAAAGTCAGTGTGACTCAGAAGAGACTGAATCATAATCCAGTGCAACTGCTGGAGAGGTAAAAGTGATATTTTCTGCCGGAGCATTAGAGAGAGGTTCTTCTCAATTATTTCATGTTAGGGACTCACTCAAATGAATGGCTCCAATTAGTCAACCTTAATTTTGTTTTTGTATTGATATTCCACATTTTGGGATTATTTATTTAGAAGATGCACATTTGTTGTACAGGGATCTTCTTTCATAAGCGCTGCGTAGGGTTATCGCAAGACCTCGCAGTGTTTGAAGAAAAGAGTTCAGTGATTTTGCATTGCATCAGCTTTCCATTGCACTGCAGCACTAGATGGGCAAGGAGCTCCTGTGAGTCACAAACAGTTACTGAATAAGGTCAAGTATGGAGTCTAATGGTGGCTTACAGTCAGGAAGATGTCTGGCTTGCCAGGCTGAGACATACTGTGGGCACGGAGGTTAGCATTGCTTTCTCCCACAGTCCTACTTATAGTATGAAATTAGTTTGAACTGTAGAGTGGTAAGCTCCACTAGGGCAGGGGCTCAATAACAAAAGAATTACTCCACAGTCATGCTTAGTACTTTACTGAACTCACCTGAACTCAACCTGCCCCATCCAGGGCTGCTGTGGGGGATCAGGAGGGGCTGCTAAAACATCTAAGGGCCTGCTTTATTTAAAAATAAAATATGAATAACATAAATAAGACAAACAGGTATGCTCACATGTGTGTAACTGGGACACACAGGTATGCTCACATCCGTGTAACTGGGAGCTGTGAAAAACAAAAATAAGGCATCTGCCACAAAATATGTAAATAAAAATGCAATAAAAAATGGAACAAAAAGAAACCCACAAGATTTTCACAAAATAAGTCTCGGAATCAGTGGAGGGGAAAATATCCAATCTTGATCCTGTGGTATTCATCAGTTTATTTGCACCCAGCATTAAATCCAAGCTTATCTTAATCCCTGAAAATAAAGAAGAGGGTACAATTTTGGAGGCTTTGGCCTCTCATTTTTAAGTTTGTCTGGTAATGTGGTAATTAATAATTATATACTGTATTTGCTTGGTTGAAGACCTTTCTGTTCCACACCAATATAGTAGTGGAGGAGAAAGCCTGTGTGTTGTTCCTGATTGCATGTGCCTTTCTAATTTTTAATCACCTTCTTGACACTGTCCTCTTCCTCTTGCCTCTTCTCATAATGTGAAAAGTCATCAAAAATGGAGGTGGTATGTTTGTAGCTAGCTATGATTCGGAGAACATGGCAAGCTTTTTCCAGGGGGACCACCTGTCAATGAAATGATGGGTTTAATAAACTGTGCATGTTTTTTTTAAACAACATAAGGGTGGGTGGGAGGGCCAAAGACAATTCCAACTTTGGAGCCTATTTTTTAAAACTGCCATCCTGTCTGCCACTGCAGTGCCACTCCTAGATGGGCAAGATGTTTGTGCCGCCCACTTTTGTCTTTTAGCTTAGTCATCCAGCGAACTCAGTGCAACCTTTTGGCCTAAAAACAATATTGTGAGGTGTGAGGTGTAAGGTGTTCAGAATAGACTGGAAATGAGTGGAAATTAATGTTATTGAGGTTAATAATACAGTAGGATCAAAATTAACCCCAAATTCTGTGATTTTTAGCTGTTTTATGTTTTTTCCAAAAATCATCCAGATCCAAAACCAAAACCCGAAAGGGTGGTTTTGGCAAAACCAATCCAGATCCAAAACACGAGCGGGATCCAGATCCAAAACCAAAGCACAAAACCCGAAAAGTGTCCACCGCACATCTCTACTTTTACTATTTACCATGGGGTACAGTAGAAGATTGACTTGCTCCTTTTGCCTCCCCTTAAGCAAATAGTCAGTGTTCTAGCCAAAATTTCTAGTGTTTGTTTACCAACCTGCAGTTTTAAGTCTTCAATTTTTTTATTTGTTTTCTTTTGTTTTCAAAGCCAATAAAGACACTTTATATTAAACAGTACGGAGAGGTGTCCAAACTTAAATTTAAATTTCAATGTAACAATAAAGCTGTCCAGCATTTGTGGACCACATGCAAAACCAGCCAGTATTACCCTGCATGCAAAAATAATACATGTATTTGTGTCACCTTGTACTGCAACATGGTTTTTTTTTTCCAGATCCAAAGTTACTTGTTCTTTTTTATTTGCTCGGAGCTTAGAATCAGCCCCCAGGTCTTTTAGAAACAGTTGCAGACTTTTCATTGTGGTAGTAGTCTCTGCGAGATGGAGAGGTGATTTTCTTTTATGTCCCCTGTGCCTACTGGTTCCAGTCCTCTGCTGACCAATCATCCAGACTACCATTCATTTTCCAATCTGATTGGCTGCTATGGCCGACACCTCAAATGTTTGTTACTGTATGTATAGAACAGCTTTTAGTAATACCCCACATTATATAAGTATCTAAACTAGTGATGTGCACCGGACATTTTTCGGGTTTTGTGTTTTGGTTTTGGATTCGGTGCCGCGGCCGTGTTTTGGATTCGGACGCGTTTTGGCAAAACCTCACCGAAAATTTTTTGTCGGATTCGGGTGTGTTTTGGATTCGGGTGTTTTTTACAAAAAACCCTAAAAAACAGCTTAAATCATAGAATTTGGGGGTCATTTTGATCCCATAGTTTTATTAATCTCAATAACCAACAATTTCCACTCATTTCCAGTCTATTCTGAAGACCTCACAACTCACAATATTATTTTTAGTCCTAAAATTTGCACCGAGGTCGCTGGATGGCTAAGCTAAGCGACACAAGTGGCCGACACAAACACCTGGCCCATCTAGGAGTGGCACTGCAGTGTCAAGCAGGATGGCACTTCAAAAAAATAGTCCCCAAACAGCACATGATGCAAAGAAAAAAAGAGGCGCACCAAGGTCGCTGTGTGACTAAGCTAAGCTACACAAGTGGCTGACACAAACACCTGGCCCATCTAGGAGTGGCACTGCAGTGTCAGGCAGGATGGCACTTCAAAAAAATAGTCCCCAAACAGCACATGATGCAAAGAAAAAAAGAGGCGCACCAAGGTCGCTGTGTGACTAAGCTAAGCGACACAAGTGGCCGACACAAACACCTGGCCCATCTAGCAGTGGCACTGCAGTGTCAGGCAGGATGGCCCTTCAAAAAAATAGTCCCCAAACAACACATGATGCAAAGAAAAAAAGAGGCGCACCAAGGTCGCTGTGTGACTAAGCTAAGCGACACAAGTGGCCGACACAAACACCTGGCCCATCTAGGAGTGGCACTGCAGTGTCAGGCAGGATGGCACTTCAAAAAAATAGTCCCCAAACAGCACATGATGCAAAGAAAAAAAGAGGCGCACCAAGGTCGCTGTGTGACTAAGCTAAGCGACACAAGTGGCCGACACAAACACCTGGCCCATCTAGGAGTGGCACTGCAGTGTCAGGCAGGATGGCACTTCAAAAAAATAGTCCCCAAACAGCACATGATGCAAAGAAAAAAAGAGGCGCACCAAGGTCGCTGTGTGACTAAGCTAAGCGACACAAGTGGCCGACACAAACACCTGGCCCATCTAGGAGTGGCACTGCAGTGTCAGGCAGGATGGCACTTCAAAAAAATAGTCCCCAAACAGCACATGATGCAAAGAAAAAAAGAGGCGCACCAAGGTCACTGTGTGACTAAGCTAAGCGACACAAGTGGCCGACACAAACACCTGGCCCATCTAGGAGTGGCACTGCAGTGTCAGGCAGGATGGCACTTCAAAAAAATTGTCCCCAAACAGCACATGATGCAAAGAAAAAAAGAGGCGCACCACAGGTATAGAATGTAGATGGATAGTATACTTAATGACGACACAGAGGTAGGTACAGCAGAGGCCTTCCGTACCGTACTGCTATTATATATAGTATACTGGTGGTCACTGTGTCAGCAAACTGCAAAACTAAAATGCACCACAGGTATAGAATGTAGATGGATAGTATACTTAATGACGACACAGAGGTAGGTACAGCAGTGGTCTTCCGTACCGTACTGCTATTATATATAGTATACTGGTGGTCACAGTGTCAGCAAACTGCCAAACTAAAATGCACCACAGGTATAGAATGTAGATGGATAGTATACTTAATGACGACACAGAGGTAGGTACAGCAGTGGCCTTCCGTACTGCTATTATATATAGTATACTGGTGGTCACTGTGTCAGCAAACTGCAAAACTAAAATGCACCACAGGTATAGAATGTAGATGGATAGTATACTTAATGACGACACAGAGGTAGGTAGAGCAGTGGCCTTCCGTATCGTACTGCTATTATATATAGTATACTGGTGGTCACAGTGTCAGCAAACTGCAAAACGAAAATGCACCACAGGTATAGAATGTAGATGGATAGTATACTTAATGACGACACAGAGGTAGATACAGCAGTGGCCTTCCGTACTGCTATATATAGTATACTGGTGGTCACTGTGTCAGCAAACTGTAAATCTAAAATGCACCACAGGTATAGAATGTAGATGGATAGTATACTTAATGACGACACAGAGGTAGGTACAGCAGTGGCCTTCCGTACTGCTATTATAAATAGTATACTAGTGGTCACTGTGTCAGCAAACTGCAAAACTAAAATGCACCACAGGTATAGAATGTAGATGGATAGTATACTTAATGACGACACAGAGATATGTACAGCAGTGACCTTCCGTACTGCTATATATAGTATACTGGTGGTCACTGTGTCAGCAAACTGCAAAACTAAAATGCCCCACAGGTATAGAATGTAGATGGATAGTATACTTAATGACGACACAGAGGTAGGTACAGCAGTGGCCTTCTGTACTGCTATTATATATAGTATACTGGTGGTCACTGTGTCAGCAAACTGCAAAACTAAAATGCACCACAGGTATAGAATGTAGATGGATAGTATACTTAATGACGACACAGAGGTAGGTACAGCAGTGGCCTTCCGTACTGCTATATATAGTATACTGGTGGTCACTGTGTCAGCAAACTGCAAAACTAAAATGCACCACAGGTATAGAATGTAGATGGATAGTACACTTAATGACGACACAGAGGTAGGTACAGCAGTGGCCTTCCGTACTGCTAATATATATAGTATACTGGTGGTCACTGTGTCAGCAAACTGCCAAACTAAAATGCACCACAGGTATAGAATGTAGATGGATAGTATACTTAATGACGACACAGAGGTAGGTAGAGCAGTGGCCTTCCGTATCGTACTGCTATTATATATAGTATACTGGTGGTCACTGTGTCAGCAAACTGCAAAACTAAAATGCACCACAGGTATTGAATGTAGATGGATAGTATACTTAATGACGACACAGAGGTAGGTACAGCAGTGGCCTACTGTACCGTAATGCTATATATTATATACTGGTGGTCACTGGTCAGCAAAACTCTGCACTGTACTCCGCCTGTATAATATTATACTGGTGGTCCCCAGTCCCCACAATAAAGCAGCACACTGAGCACAGATATGGAGTGTTTTTCAGGCAGACAACGTATACTGGTGGTCACTGTCAGCAAAATTCTGCACTGTACTCCTGCTATATAATACAGCTGCTCCCCAGTCCCCACAATTAAGCAGTGTGAGCACAGATATATGCAGCACACTGAGCACAGATATGGAGCGTTTTTTTCAGGCAGAGAACGGATAACTGGTGGTCACTGATCAGCAAAACTCTGCACTGTACTCCTCCTATATTATACAGCTGCTCCCCAGTCCCCACAATTAAGCAGTGTGAGCACAGATATATGCAGCACACTGTGAGCACAGATATGGAGCGTTTTTTCAGGCAGAGAACGGATAACTGGTGGTCACTGATCAGCAAAACTCTGCACTGTACTCCTCCTATATTATACAGCTGCTCCCCAGCCCTCCCCACAATTAAGCAATAGTGCACAGCACAATCAAGTTCAACAATAACGGAGAGGACGTCCTCTCCCTAACATTTCCAATGCACGAGTGAAAATGGCGGCGACGCGCGGCTGTTTATATAGAATCCGAATCTCGCGAGAATCCGACAGCGGGATGATGATGTTCGGGCGCGCTCGGGTTACCCGAGCCATACGGGAGAATCCGAGTATGGCTCGGACCCGTGTAAAAAGGGTGAAGTTCGGGGGGGTTCGGTTTCCGAGAAACCGAACCCGCTCATCACTAATTTAAACACAGTGTGCATAGCCGCTTGGAGTTAATGTAATGTAATGCAAGAATGCATGAGTCAGTTAAGCTCCATTTAATTACAGTATGTACAAATTCCATTCTTTTATTTTCTATAACCTGATGACAATTACTGAACTTTCCATTTCAGCTTTGTTGAGTTATTCTTTTCTACTGGCTAGGAAAGTATTTCAAGGTTCCAGGCATGCTAAACACTCTATAAATGAAGGTTAAGTGGATCAGAGATGATGGACATGGACTGAGTTCATCATTCCAATGTTATGTTGTTATTCACTGTATTAAGGACACATGCGAAAAAGACATTGGGGTATATTTACTAAGATTCGTAATTTCCGAAAATAGGTCAAAGTTCAATCACGAATGACATCGAGAGTGTAAAACTGCAACTTTTTGAATTTATTACGATGGATTTACTAAGCTGTCGTATTCGTGTTTTTCTTTTCTTCCGATGTCGATGTCATTCGTTTTTTTTTTTCCTAATTTTACGGCAGTGATTAGCAAAACACTGCCGTTTTTTTTTTACAATCAATCTCGGCCGGATCTGTGTGATCCGTGCTGGGGTTCTTTTTATTTTTTATTTTTAATTAAACAATGTAAAATCCCCCCCAAAAATGCGTGGGGTCCCCCCTCCTAAGCATAACCAGCCTCGGGCTCTTTGAGCCGATCCTGGTTGCAGAAATATGGGAAAAAAATGACAGGGGTTCCCCCATATTTAAGCAACCAGCATCGGGCTCTGCGCCTGGTCCTGGTCCCAAAAATACGGGGGACAAAAAGAGTAGGGGTCCCCCGTATTTTTAAAACCAGCACCGGGCTCCACTAGCTGGACAGATAATGCCACAGCCGGGGGTCACTTTTATATAGTGCCCTGCGGCCGTGGCATCAAAAATCCAACTAGTCACCCCTGGCCGGGGTACCATGGGGGAGTGGGGACCCCTTCAATCAAGGGGTCCCCCCCCCCCAGCCACCCAAGGGCCAGGGGTGAAGCCCGAGGCTGTCCCCCCCCATCCAATGGGCTGCGGATGGGGGGGCTGATAGCCTTTGTTGTAAAATAAAAGATATTGTTTTTAGTAGCAGTACTACAAGTCCCAGCAAGCCTCCCCCGCATGCTGGTACTTGGAGAACCACAAGTACCAGCATGCGGCGGAAAAACGGGCCCGCTGGTACCTGTAGTACTACCACTAAAAAAATACCCAAAAAAACACAAGACACACACACCGTGAAAGTATAATTTTATTACATACATACACACATACATACATACTTACCTTATGTTCCCACGCAGGTCGGTCCTCTTCTCCAGTAGAATCCAAGGGGTACCTGTTGAATAAATTCTACTCACGAGATCCAGGGGTCCAGGCTCCTCGGCAAATCCAGGGATAATCCACGTACTTGAATAAAACAAAAAAACGGTTGCCCGACCACGAACTGAAAGGTGACCCATGTTTGCACATGGGTCACCTTCCCACGAATGCCAGAAACCCACTTTGCCTTCTGGCTAAGTGGGTTTCTTCAGCCAATCAGGGAGTGCCACGTTGTAGCACTCTCCTGATCAGCTGTGTGCTGCTGTCCTCACTGACAGGCAGCACGCGGCAGTGTTACAATGTTGCGCCTATGCGCTACATTGTAACCAATGGTGGGAACTTTCTGCTCAGCGGTGACGTCACTTTAGGTCAACCGCAGGGCAGAAAGTTCCCACCATTGGTTACAATGTAGCGCATAGGCGCTACATTGTAACACTGCCGTGTGCTGCCTGTCAGTGAGGACAAGAGCACACAGCCGATCAGGAGGGTGCTACAACGTGGCACTCCCTGATTGGCTGAAGAAACCCACTTAGCCAGAAGGCAAAGTGGGTTTCTGGCATTCGTGGGAAGGTGACCCATGTGCAAACATGGGTCACCTTTCAGTTCGTGGTCGGGCAACCGTTTTTTTGTTTTATTCAAGTACGTGGATTATCCCTGGATTTGCCGAGGAGCCTGGACCCCTGGATCTCGTGAGTAGAATTTATTCAACAGGTACCCCTTGGATTCTACTGGAGAAGAGGACCGACCTGCGTGGGAACATAAGGTAAGTATGTATGTATGTATGTGTGTATGTATGTAATAAAATTATACTTTCACGGTGTGTGTGTCTTGTGTTTTTTTGGGTATTTTTTTAGTGGTAGTACTACAGGTACCAGCGGGCCCGTTTTTCCGCCGCATGCTGGTACTTGTGGTTCTCCAAGTACCAGCATGCGGGGGAGGCTTGCTGGGACTTGTAGTACTGCTACTAAAAACAATATCTTTTATTTTACAACAAAGGCTATCAGCCCTCCCATCCGCAGCCCATTGGATGGGGGGGGACAGCCTCGGGCTTCACCCCTGGCCCTTGGGTGGCTGGGGGGGGGGGACCCCTTGATTGAAGGGGTTCCCACTCCCCCAGGGTACCCCGGCCAGGGGTGACTAGTTGGATTTTTGATGCCACGGCCGCAGGGCGCTGTATAAAAGTGACCCCCGGCTGTGGCATTATCTGTCCAGCTAGTGGAGCCCGGTGCTGGTTTTAAAAATACGGGGGACCCCTACTCTTTTTTCCCCCCGTATTTTTGGGACCAGGACCAGGCGCAGAGCCCGATGCTGGTTGCTTAAATATGGGGGAACCCCTGTCATTTTTTTCACCATATTTCTGCAACCAGGATCGGCTCAAAGAGCCCGAGGCTGGTTATGCTTAGGAGGGGGGACCCCACGCAATTTTTTTTGAAAAAATAAGCACTTTCCCACCCCTTCCCACTGATATACATGCACGGATCTCATGGATCCGTGCATGCCTATCCAATCACGAATAAAAAAAAAAGGTCTGTTTTTTTTTAGCACTTTTTTACGAGTTGTAATTTTTCACGGCAGTGTTTGTTCTTTTTTGGCTTTGCACTTCTTAGTAAATGACCGAGATTCATACTTAAACAGCCGCGTTTTGACCGATGGTGTATTCATTCGTAATTTTTTACCTGAACTTGCAAAAAATTACGAATGCCCTCATCACTGCCGTGATTAGTGTTTAGTAAATTACCGAGATTAACCGAGATGACACTTTGAAGAAAAAACGGCATCTCGGTCAAAATCGGGAGCTTAGTAAATATACCCCATTATGTATAATCTTTGCAGCGAAAACGCAATCCTTGTAATTCATTATACAGAATCACATGTCACACAAAGCACTGACTCAGTATACTGCTTTGTATAAAAGTTTTAGTCTTTCTATTATCAATGTATTTTTATAATTGAATGTCAAGGTTTTTGTTACCAGTTTTTGAAGTTAAATCATTCTGTCCGTAGCTGATCTGTTGTATCCATTGTTCATGTTTTCTGTAGAAACAGGGACTGCAAACGTTCAAGTTTTAATACCCTACAAAGTTCAAACACATTCCCGTACACACAGCTTTTGTTGGTTATACTGTATACAAGGGAACAGACAATATAATTCAATGTGTGAGTATGTAAAAGGGAAGTGTTTACAGATGAGTTCTGTAATAATTAAAGCCTTATTTGACAATAAAATATATTACAGAATGGTGAGATGTGCATATATTCCTTCACTTTGGAAGTGGCTTAGCCCAAAATCAATTATATCCGTCCAATCGGTCAATTTAACATTGTTTGTTTCAATGGGGGTCTGAACCACTTCAGTCATCCTGCGAGACTTGAGCCCATTTGGGTGCATCCTCTTTCTCCTGTAGGACAAAATGTAGGCTTAGCTTCAGAGTGGAAAGCACAGAGCATTAGGATATTCCACCGCACTGTCTGAATCACAGAAGTGCAAAAAAAGACTTGTCTCCACCATACAAAGTTCTACCAGTACTTTCATAACCGTCATCTTGTCCACTCATCACTATAAAAAGCACTAAAACAGCAATTTACTGAAATCAAATGCCTTTGTACTTATGATAATTCTAATTGTAAAGGGTCCATTTTGTTTCGTTATCATACCATTCTAGTGCTACTTACTCTGGAAAAAGATCTGCACAAACTTCCATGCACTAAAGCCTTGGAGAGTGATAAAGTGGTGAGAAATAAAGTACCAGCAAATCAGCTCCTGCTTCCATTTTTCAAACACAGCCTGTTACATGGCAGTTAGGAGCTGATTGGCTGGTACTTTTATCTCCATCAACTCTATCTCTCACCTTTACATAAGTATTCACAGACTTTGCCATGAAGCTCAAAATTGAGCTCAGGTGCATCCTGTTTCCAGTGGTCATTTTTGAGATATTCCTACAGCTTAATTAGAGTCCACCTGTGGTAAATTCAGTTGATGGACATGATTTAGAAAGGCACACACCTGTCTATATAAGGTCCCACACTTGACAGTGCATGTCTCAAGGCACAAATCTGGGGAAGGGTACAGAAAAATAATTGCTGCTTTGAAGGTCCCAATGAGCACAGTGGCCTCCATCATCCATAAATGGAAGAAGGTCGGAACCACCAGGACTCTTCCTAGAGCTGGCCTGCCAGCTAAACTGAGCGATTGGGGGAGAAGGGTCCTAGTCAGAGAACTGACCAAGAACCCAATGGTCACTCTGTCAGAGCTACAGCATTCCTCTGTGGAGAGAGGAGAACCTTCCAGAAGGACAACTATCTCTGCAGCTCTCCACCAATCAGGTCTGTATGATAGAGTGGCCAGACGGAAGCCACTGCTTAGTAACAAGCACATGGCTGCCCGCCTGGAGTTTACCAAAATGCACCTGAAGGACTCTCAGACCATGAGAAACAAAATTCTCTTGTCTGATGAGACAAAGATTGAACTCTTTGGTGTGAATGCCAGGCGCCATGTTTGGAGGAAACCAGGCAATGCTCATCACCAGGCCAATACCATCCCTACAGTGAAGCATGGTGGTGGCAGCATCATGCTGTGGGGATGTTTTTCAGCAGCAGGAATTGGGAGACTAGTCAGGATAGATGAAAAGATTAATGTAGCAACGTACAGACATCCTGGATGAAAACCTGCTCCAGAGCGCTTTCGACCTAGACTGGGGTGACGGTTCATCTTTCAGCAGGACAACGATCCTGAGCACACAGATATCAAAGGAGTGGCTTCAGGACAACTCTGTGAATTTCCTTGAGTGGCGCAGCCAGAGCTCAGGCTTGAATCCAACTGAACATCTCTGGAGAGATCTAAAAATCGCTGTGCACTGACGCTTCCCATCCAACCTGATGGAGCATGAGAGGTGCTGCAAAGAGGAATGGGCAAAACTGCCTAAAGATAGGTGTGCCAAGCTTGTGGCACCATATTCAAAAAGACTTGAGGCTTTAATTGCTGCCAAAGGTGCATCAACAAAGTATTGAGCAAAGGCTGCAAATACTTATGTACATGTGATTTCTTAGTTTTTTATTTTTAATAAATTTGCAAAACTCTCAAAAAAAACTTTTTCACGTTGTCATTATGGGTTAGTGGGGGTCATTCTGACCTGATTGCATGCTGCCGTTCATCGCTGCGCAGCGATCAGGTCAGAAGTGCACATGCACCAGCGCCACAGTGCGCCGGAGCATGGCTGACAGCTAATGGCTGTTGTTGCCTAGCGATCGCCTCTGCCTTATTGACAGGCAAAGGCGGTCGCTGGGCGGAAAGGGGCGGCACGGCGGCATTTGGCCGCCAATTTGTGAGTGCGGTCCGGCCAACGCAGGCGTGGCTGGACCGTGCGGGGGGGTGGGCCGCAGCGGCTGCGTGACATCCCACACAGCCGTTGCGACCCTGACAGCGATGAGTAGCTCCCGGCCAGTACGCAAAAGCTGCGCTGGCCGGGAGCTACTCCTGAAGTGCAAAAGCATCGCCGCTGTTTGATGCTTTTGTACTTCTGCGATGGGGGGGGGGGGGGGCTGACATGCAGGGAGGACTAGCCCTGTGCTGGGTATCCCCCCGCATGTCAGTGTGCCTGATCGTAGCCCTGCAAAATTTTACAGGGCTACGATCAGGTCTGAATTAGGCCATTGTGTAGAATTTTGAGGGGAAAAAATTAATTTACTCCATTTTGGAATAAGGCTGTAACATAACAAAATGTGGAAAAAGTGAAGTGCTGTGAATACTTTCCAGATGCACTGTATAAATATACTAGCTGTTCTTCGCATGGGAGTTTCTGATTTTCACGGTTGTAAATGTAAATGTAAAAAATTTGGTAAATCTATAGAGATGTAAATTTGAGACGTCTTAATGTAAGTAAATATTAATCCATGGTTCTTGGCGTTACCCAAGGAGCACCCCATAGCAGATACAGTAAAAAGTGACAGGAATATTTTTGTAGTTTTTTAAATTCTACCCACCGAACGTGCAATCCATATTTTGATCCGACTGTCCGCAAGCCACGCATAGGTGATGACGTCATTATGTCAACCCCATTTTCATCCCCTTAGGGTGGTCTATTAAAATTCTAATTACATAGAATTCCTATTTCCCACCTGAAAAATACCTATGTTAAATTTCAGCTTCCCAACATATCAGGAAGTAAAATAATTAATGATCAGTGAGTGAGTGAGTGAGTGAGTGAGTGAGTGAGTGAGTTAGGGCTTTCAAATTTATAGGTATTATATGTATGTATATGCTCTGTGTGTGTATATATATATATATATATATATATATATATCAAAGGGATGTAAGTCTCTAATTTACCAATGACTGACAGAAATGCACTGTGTGAGTTGATGCATTTAAACTGTTTCTTCTTCAGGGACATATTAAAGTGACTTAATTCTATTATTTTCACAGACTATATGCCCCTTTGGGGAGTTATATAATGGAAAGAGTGAAGAGTGTGGTTATCTAGTTGAGAAACATATGTTAAAAAATAGAAAAAGGGAAAAGGGAAGCTTCTTTTTCTTACTTCCTCCTTAGGACTCTCACGGTGGACTGCATCTCTTACCCACTGTGATGGACTCTCCAATTACCTTGTCTTCTCTAGCTTCTCCTCCAGCTCTTGTGTTTCAACCTTGGCCTTCCTATGATCCAAAAATGAGAGATGATGGAGGTAGAGAGAGTGAGGGGGAAGTTAGTGAAATCAGAGATGTCACAACGCTGGGAGAAAACATAGTAAAGTGAGTGATCACTGGTGTGTGTGGGGAGGAGGTCCACTGAGTGAAGTGAAATGTGGAGGTGAGGGAGAGTAGCTTAGACGCAGCAGCATCCAGAGAATAATTTAGGGGGAATTTGAAGTCACAGAGGATAAGAGCGGAAGGTTAGAGGAAAGGATGTGGGCTAGGTATCTAACAAGTGAGAGGAGGTTCCAGGGAAGCAGAAGATTACCACTAGACAATGGTGAATAGGGTGTAAGAATCAGATAGTGTTAACATCAAATGAGGAAATTGAGAGAAAATGGTCAGAAGGTAGGACCCGGAAGGTGAAGGGAAGGAAGGGGAAGAGGAGATGTACTCCCACACCACCACATTGTTGGTCACCAGGATAAGGGGTGTCATTGCTGGTTATAATGCCTGTCCAAGTGATTGTGCTTGAATCTGCTTTCTTTGCTTGAAGATTCCATTATTGGAGCACAACCGCTTCCTGACAAATTCTGACATTTCCAATCCTGACCTCTGCCTTCTCCTGTCTCATTATTGGAATGGCCTCCTACTTTACACCTTTACTCCATACAATTTGCAACACCATTTCCTACCTTATTCTACACCCTCCCAATAAAAGGAAAGTGGTCAATTTCAGAGATTGCTTATGCTATATGTTGTTGAATGCTACTGTTTTGTATAAGTATTTCCTTCTATACTGCTACTTATTTATTTAAAAAGCGAATTATGTAGCGCACATATATTGCACAACGTTTTACAGAAACTACCATATTTAGTTATTCTGATCAGTCCCTGCACCAGTAGAGTTTATGACCTATATTCCCCATCCTATGGAAACTAGGGTTACTATATTTTATTTTCAGATCTCCAGACAGGGGTCTGACAAGAGGTGTGGCCAAAACCACAGTAGAGTTTCAACTATTTTATTCCTGAGATTTCAGGCCCCCACATGTCCCTTTTACATGCCACCAGACCCATATACACCTTTTTTTTGCCTCGGAGCCCCCCCTTTCCAATGTCCTTGATATGCCTCGGAATCCGCACATGTCCCTAACATGTCTTGAAGCCCCTCATACCATAATTTTGACAATGATTTTAAATTTACTTTTAGTCTTAGACACTTACTTAAAGTTACAGGTCATTTACAGTAACCTTTTAGTCTCTTTGTTTAGTTAAGATTTAGTCAGTGGAGCTCAGTTTTTATTTTAGACAATGGGGGTCATTCCGACCCGATCGCTCGCTGCAGTTTATCGCAGCACAGCGATCGGGTTGGAACTGCGCATGCAACGGTGTCGCAGTGCGCCAGCGCATGCCGGATGGCCAAAGGCCGTTGTTCCCTAGCAGTCGCTGGGCAGGAGGGGGCGGCACGGTGGTGTTTGGCCGCCGTTATAGGGGCGTGGTCCGGCCAACGCATGCACGGCGGGCCGCAGCGGCTGCGTGACGTCACACGCAGCCGCTGCAACCAGGAGCAGTGATGATCAACTCCTGTCCAGGAGTTACTCCACAAGTACAAAAGCATTGCCGCTGTGCGATGCTTTTGTACTTGTGCGGGGGAGGGGGGGGGACTGACATGCGGGGCGGACTAGCCCTGTGCTGGCAAAAAACACAAAAAAGAATGGGGGTCATTCTGAGTTGACCGTAACTGTGCTAAATTTAGCACAGCTACGATCATCTTCCCTGACATGCGGGGGGATGCCCAGCACAGGGCTATGTACAAGTGGGCGTGTGGTCTGCGCTCCCTCCAATTAAAATTTGTCTGTATAGAAGGGGTTATACCAGTGTAGCCTAGGTGCCTAGGAGGAACTCTTTTCAAGTCTTCCTCGATATAGCAATAGCAAAAACACAAAAAAGAAAGGAACCTATGGCGCTACTTGATATCTTAAAAAATTCAGTGTCACTAATGCACAGTATTTTATTTTATAGTTTATTTATTCTGAGCAGCACATTAAGACAATAAATGAAAAGATAAGTGATTAAATAGACATTCTAAAAAGACGGCAATGCCTCTGAAAAAGAGTTGTGGTTTTGATAACCACCCCAGTGGTACTTGTCTGCAATTGTTAAGCTAGCTGCCTACACACTTGGTTACTTGAGGGTAATTGATGTAGTGTACGAGTAACAGTTACTAATTGCCGGTAATGGGAAAGGGGTGGTGGATTTTATGAAAAAAAGGTTATCTCACATGAAACAGGTTCATAAAGCCATATGTAAAATATGTAAAAAAAACGTGTAAATTACATGTAGCAGTCACTTGATAAAATATATGTTATAATCATTTGATAAAAGCCCCTAATTAGGGAAGGGGTCCCTGTATGCAGAGTCCGATGAGAGAGCACGCTCTCTCTCCTTTTAGTGGCAGTAATTCCTTCGCCGCTGTGGATCCGGATATTTCTAAAGAAAGTCACAAATGAACAAATGGTGTTTTTGTTTTTGGGAAGTAAAAGGAAATGGTTTTATTTATACACAAGAACACCATTTGTTCATTTGTTTATTTGTTTATAAAAAAAATTGATGGAGGAAGCACTGACACGCCGCCCGAGGAGAGACACCAGGAGTCCCGAAGGGGACGAAGACACGTAAGTGAAAGATTCTTCACAAAGAGACCGGACTTAGAGTGACTTTCTTTAGAAATATCCGGATCCACAGCGGCGAAAGAATTACTGCCGCTAAAAGGAGAGAGAGCGCGCTCTCTCATCGGACTCTGCATACAGGGACCCCTTCCCTAATTAGGGGCTTTTATCAAGTGATTATAACATATATTTTATCAAGTAACTGCTACATGTAATTTACACGTTTTTTACATATTTTACATATGGCTTTATGAACCTGTTTCATGTGAGATAACCTTTTTTTCATAAAATCCACCACCCCTTTCCCATTAACGGCAATTAGTAACTGTTACTCGTACACTACATCAATTACCCTCAAGTAACCAAGTGTGTAGGCAGCTAGCTTAACAATTGCAGACAAGTACCACTGGGGTGGTTATCAAAACCACAACTCTTTTTCAGAGGCATTGCCGTCTTTTTAGAATGTCTATTTAATCACTTATCTTTTCATTTATTGTCTTAATGTGCTGCTCAGAATAAATAAACTATAAAATAAAATACTGTGCATTAGTGACACTGAATTTTTTAAGATATCAAGTAGCGCCATAGGTTCCTTTCTTTTTTGTGTTTTTGCTATTGCTATATCGAGGAAGACTTGAAAAGAGTTCCTCCTAGGCACCTAGGCTGCACTGGTATAACCCCTTCTATACAGACAAATTTTAATTGGAGGGAGCGCAGACCACACGCCCACTTGTACATAGCCCTGTGCTGGGCATCCCCCCGCATGTCAGGGAAGATGATCGTAGCTGTGCTAAATTTAGCACAGTTACGGTCAACTCAGAATGACCCCCATTGTTTTAGTTAGAACTTTAGCAAACAGTTTAATGATACTGTAATGGATTTTGCTGAAGAACATTTATCTAAATTCCCTTGAGACGTTTGCATACCTGTGACTGTGTTTAGTAATCTAGCAGTAGCGGATCTTGCCATGGGCAGACAGGACTTTTGCCCAGGGCGCCGCCTTCCGGAGGGCTCCGCACCATAGCAAGATCCGCTACTGTGCCCCCCGCTGTGTCCGCTGTACCCCCCGCTGTGTCCCCCGCTGTGAAGGGAACTAGATGCTACCCGTCTAGTTTCCCTTCATGGAGAGGACCTTTGCTGTGACGTCATTGTGCACCTCACAGCATTGTGGGACTGACACAGACACTAGGGGTCATAATTGACCTCTAGTGTCTGTCTATGCTGTGCTATGGGAGAGACGTCGTGACGTCTCTCCCATAGATCCGAGGAGAGGAGCGGCGCCGGCGGAGGTCTGCAGCGGTCGGGAATCAGGAGTGGGGATAGTAAGTATTTTTTTTTTTGTGTGTAAGCGGTGCTACTCCTACAGGGGGCACAAATGGGGGCACAACTCTACAGGGGGCGTAACTGACCATGCCCCCTGTATGAAGCCATGCCCCTATTTTCCGCCCAGGGCGCCAAAAGGGCTAGAACCGGCCCTGTAATCTAGACTCAGTAAGTTACATACCGAGACTGACTTATTATAGTACTCTCATATATCATATACAAATGAATGCCTTAAGTTTGTTAGAAAAATCAAGTGCAAAAGACAATCATATTTCTTTCACATCAGGAAGTATTTATTTTCTGCAAATATCTAGAACACATAATTGTTCTTTAAAAACATCAAAGAAAGCCTACTTCCATTGTTAATTTTAACAAGGATTTTCAATTTAATTTTAGTCTTAGTTGCTTTTTTGCTTTTTAGTAAAGATTTAGTCAGTGGATCTCAGTTTTTATTTAATTCTAATTTAGTCTAATCTTAGTCATGAAATAAACTGTCGTCATTGGCGTTTCTATAATTGGTGCAATGGGTGCGGTGCAACACGGGCCCCTAGGTCCAGGGGGGGCCCACACCGCACCCATTTTAACACTTACCTTTCCAGAGTCCAGCAGCGGGACCTGCAATCGTGGCGAAAATCACAGCCAAAATGGCCACCGCGCATGTGCGGTAGCCAAATTGGTCTCTGGATCATGGCAGGCGCCATGTTTCCGGAGACCTGCGCATGTGCAGTAGACTCCGGCACAATGCCGGAGTCTACAGCGCCTTACAGAGGAGGGGGCCCACCCGGAGGTGTACTCGGGCCCTCTCCTCTGTAGAAACGCCCCTGACTGTTGTCGACAAAATTAACACTGACCTTATACCCTTTTATATACCCAATGAGTGGCAACGCTAAAAGCTCTCCATTGGCCTTACCCTGCTGAAGATCTATTAGGGATTGGCCATATCAGAAGAAACCAGCCATAAGGGCTCTGCAACTTCTAAATAACTGTGTAAAAGTATTCAAAGTGGTGGGAGGATTAAAGAGACCTTTACAAATGGGCCTGTTGCAAATGTGAAAACTCTGGTTTGTGCATGTCTTTAGTAAGAGGCACATTCACTATTAGGGGCCCAATTGGGTTGCCTAAATATTCAGTGGACTCCAGAAACTCATAATTTTTGGAGTTTGCCTGTGGGAACCAATGTATCTTCAGATTGGCTCCATCCGCACTGTGGGCCTAATTCATGTTTGTATGCAAATGCTATTGCAATTGCGATTTTCTTAGCTACGGAACTGCAAATCTCCTATATAATAGCCCAGATCTGTGATCTTGTGATTCATTTGCTAACGCTGGGCGGAGTCACAACAGTGGGCGGAGTTAGTCAAATGAGTCACAGATCTGGCCAAATCTATAGGACACTAGGAGCAGCTGCAGAAGCAGATAGTATGGACATGGCACAGGCAGGGGTGCATACCTCCCAGCTTACACACACACACTCACACACACACACACACACACACACACACACACAGCGAAAAGGGGGCGTGGCTTCACGGGAGGGCCCCGTTTTCGTCAGTGAGGGGGCATGCCCAGCGCTCTGTGAGCTGCTGGCATGCTCCCAGGGGCTGATTATGAGTCCGGGGGGCACAGGGTACTTGAGACAGGGGAGCCCTATCTCATTGCTGTGCCTGCTGTGGGTTGGGGGCGTGGCCTAATCGCGGCCCGCGGGGCCACGCCCCTATATGCAAATTCCGGGATTTTTTTTTTTTTTTTTTTTTTTTTTAATGGTATTTTGGCCCCTCAGCTAGAGGTAAATCCAGAGGAGGTGGTCGCTCCCCCTACACACCCGCACAGGCAGAAGAAAGCATGGAGACTGCTGCCTCCCTGCAACACCACAGACCTGCCAATATGCAGCAGCGTGACTGTAGCACAATGCTGCCGCTGTTACTGGCAGGACGGGGGAGCTTCAGAGCTGGGACAGAGCTACTCCAGCCGGGGGGGCCCCTAAAACTGTGGGGCCAACAGTACGTACCGCCTGCCCCCCCCCCCCCTTAATCCGTCTCTGCTGCTGGAACCCCCCCTTAATCCGTACCCCCTGATGCCCCCTCTCCCTCTGTCTCCACTATTCACCGCTGCTCTGCTAAGCAGAGCAGCGAGTACAGGAGCTTTCCAACTGCTCCCCCCCCCCGTCACCGCAGGACACTGCGACCCGCGGGTGGGACAGCGGGACAGACCCCAAAAAATGGGACTGTCCCGCGAAAATTGGGACATTTGGGAGGTATGGGGGTGTGTGAGGGGGTATGCCATACTTGACCCCCACATCAGCATACTCAGCAGGGTCTCTCTGGCAGGGAGGAGCGTCACATTCTGGCACACTCCACGCTTCTTAGCTGTAGTTTTGTGGGTCACCAGCCGCTGTGCACTTTCCGTACTGCCTCTGTTATCTCCAGCCCCTGCGACCCCACCGCTAGCTGCAGCGCTGCCACCCGCAGTGAGTTGCGCCCAGCTCCTTCACACACTTTAGCCGGCGGGTAGCGCTGCAGAAGTCCGCACTGCTTGTAGGCTCTGACCCCCTCCTCCCTCCAGCATCAGCGTCTCCTGGGAGCTAACCAGTCACTCCCAGTCTCCCCTTACCCTAGTGCCCAGCAGCCGTGAGGTCCGCGCCACGTGCATGCTATGACCCCCTCCTCCCACCAGCCGCAGCATCTCCTGGGGGCTAACCAGTCACTCCCAGTCTCACCTTACCACAGTGCCCGGCAGCTGCGCGAGGTCTGCGGTGTGTGACTGAGGAGGGGGGGAGTGATGCGGACGGGCAGAGGAAGCAGGAATACAGCCTAAGAGAGTCAGCCATGCCAAGTCTCCACCAGCAGCAGATGCCAACAGGTTGGAGTGGAACAGCAGCAGCCAGCAGCAGTGACTCCAGTAAGACACATCTGTCTGTCACCACTGTTCTGTCCCTAATACCAATCTCTCCCGTGCCCTGTGTTCTGTCATGTCCCTGTAACCCCTGGCCTTGACCTGCCACCCTTATCCTGGCCCTTTCACCCTTATCCTGGCCCTTTCACCCTTATCCCTGCCCTGTCACCCTTATGCTGGCCCTGCTACCCCTATCCTGGCCCTGTCACCCCTGTGCTTGCCCTGTCAACCCTATACTGGCCCTGACACCCCTGTCCTGGTCCTGCCGCCCCTACACTGACCCTGTCACCCCTATCCTGTCCCTGTCATTTCTGTCCTGGCCCCGTCGCCCATGTCCTGGCCCCGTCACCCCTGTCCTGGCCCCGTCACCCCTGTTCTGACCCTGTCACCCCTGTTCTGACCCTGTCACCCCTGTCCTGGCCCAGTCAACCCTGTTCTGACCCTGTCACCCCTGTCCTGGCCCTGTTACTGCATACCCTCCAACTACCTTTTTGGCAGGTACAGTACCCGCAGCACCTCCAGACCTCTCCCCAATGCACCACACCTCCGCACCTTCCCCTCCACCACATGCGGCACTCCACCCCTCCCCCACATGCTGTGCCTCCAGACCCCCTACACCACCCGCGGCTCCCACTCCTCCGCCCCTTCACCACCCCCAGCAATCTCCAGGCCCCCTCCACCATTCACCCCCTTATATGTCTCCCCCACACCTGCCCCCCTCCACCCGCAGCATCTGCAGACACCCTCCTCCATCCGCGGTCCCCCCCTCACCCACCCCTCCCCCACCAATGGCACCCCCGCACCTGCCCCACCACCACCTGCAGCACCTCCGGACCTCCTTCCCCATCTGCCGCAACACCCGTACCTGCCCCTCCCCTACCCATGGCGCCTACGGACCCCTACCCCACCAGTGGCACTCCCGCCCCTTCCCATCCCACAGCACCTCCGGAACCCTTCACCCATCTGCAACATCCCCACACCTGCCCCTCCCCCACCCATGGCACCCCTGCCCCTCCCCCACCTGCAGTGCCTCCGGACCCCTCCCCCATCTGCATCCCCCACTCCTCTGCCCCTCCCCCACCCGCAGCACCTCCCAACCCTTCCCCATCCGGGCCCCACCCCCACTTCCGCCCCCCCTCCATCCGCAGCATCTACAGACACCATCCGCAGTACCCCCCGCACCCGCTACATTCTGTACATTGTGGCCTGCAGGTGCTGTTCACGCCGTCGCAAGGGGCTGCGCCTCCTTCACCATCGCACACCCTTTCATTGTGCAATATTTAACCACTAACAAAGGAATGCAGGTGATACTCCATATAACACAAATATTGAACCCCAGAAAGGCATGCAAGGGTTAAGGGGGCGTAGCCCCTTGCGACGGTGTGAAGAGCGCCCGTAGGGCGCGATGAAGCACCTAGTGTTAGTATAAGTGAAGCTGGCTCCCAGAAATGAAATGGGACACCTACTGGAGTTATCACAAACTCATTTACAATTTTGTACACATTCACAGCTCACACACAAAAGGGAGGAACATCAAGGTAAATGGTAGCCCTGTGGCTACACAGACTGGAAACAGCAGTAGTGACCCAAATGGCATGTTTTTACATGTACGAGCTTGCAGCTGATGGCGGATACATGCCCTGAAAATGGCCATGGCACACCTGCATTTTCCAAACCACTCCCCACAAACTACTCATTAATACCTCCAAACGTTCACTTTACATGTCAATCACATTGCAATGAAATCCTCATTGTCAGTGGCAGAAGCGGATTTAGATCTCATGAGGCCCTAAGCAAGACACTGATTTGGGGCCCTCTTCCTCAAACTGATTGTAGCATGCACATCAACCACGGCATAAAGCTGCAGTAGTACTGTGTCCAAAAGCTGCAGTTGACTCTGATTTTCATCCACTTATGAATGACCCCTACTGTATACAACAAATAGCCTAGTACATCAGGGCAAACCATACTATATTAGATGTGATAGGCAAAAATGTATATGCTGTAGAGCTGCATCGTTTGCTGTACAAGGGATCATCAGCAGTCACTGTTTGATGGCCTGGGGGAAGCTGGTAGTGCTCGTGTATCAGAGGAGTTCTCAGTCCCATCCACTCTGCTGAGTGCATGGAATGCTCAGTGGGTCACCTGCATAAACACATTGCAGGAGGTGGGAAGCAGCACCTCTCTTCCTTCAGCCTACTCACTCTGACTCTCCCGGCTCTTTACATTCTGTGCTGAGTGAGGCACTGTGTGCTGACTCCGCTCTCACTCTCCTCCTTCTCTTGGGGCTGTCTGCCCAGTGTCCACAGCCACATAATGCCCTATCACTGCAACGCTACCGGCGGGAGAACCTCATGCTCTGGTCCCCGCACAATCCACACAGTACAGCCCCTAACACTGGCAGCAATGTCCCCTCCCATAATGACCATCGACCAGAATACTCAGTTAAAAAAAAGCAGATGCCCGCCCCTAAGACTATCACTACCCCCCGCTACCCTCCTTCCCCAGATTTAGCTACTAACCTGATCGCCACACCTCTGTCAATCAACAATGTTCTCCAGCCTTCGCCTCCCTGCTACTCAGCTGCTGGACACTTTACTGCTCCTCTTGTGATGCCTATACTAGGAACCACAGCAGCAGTTAAGTGTCCGTCCACCTGCCAAGCCATACCTCCTGCAGTGGTGGTGCTGGGTCTCCCGGCAGTATCCCCCTGATGGCAGCCCTGCTGGTGTATGGGTGCAGGGGGGAAGGTGGGCCCAAGAGGCAGTCCGGGCTCAGAAGTACTCAACTAGCCCAGCTATCACAATCACACATGCGGCTGCCCTCAATAATGCATTGTGAGCTGTGAGGTGTTCAAAATGGGTGGTCTTCTGTATGCCGGCGGTCGGGCTCCCGGCGCTCAGTATACCGGCGCCGGGAGCCCGACCGCCGGCATACCGACACTTATTTTCCCTCGTGGGGGTCCACGACCCCCATAGAGGGAGAATAAAATAGTGTGGCGCGCGTAGCGCGCCACCGTGCCCGTAGCGTGGCGAGCGCAGCGAGCCCGCAAGGGGCTCATTTGCGCTCGCCACACTGTCGGTCAGCCGGCGGTCGGGCTCCCGGTGCCGGTATGCTGGGCGCCGGGAGCCCGACCGCCGGCCAGCCGTAGTGAACCCGTTCAAAATTGACTGAAAATTACTGAAAGCTAATGTTATTGAGGTTAATGATACTATAGGAACAAAAATATGCACAAATTACGTGGTTTTATAGTTTTAAGCAATATAAAAAAAAATACAGCTCCAAAAACCAAAACATGTGCGGGTGGTCTTGCAAAAACCAAAATACGAAGATGAATACAGATCCAAAACAAAAGACGGGGGTCAGCGCACAGCTCTACATGTAACTCAGAATCAGACACTTTGTATTTTCTTAAGTAATAGGAGTTATAGATGTCATAGCTTCTTTTCAAAACGGGGTAATCCGGATACCCCATAACATTCTATCTATCTATCTATCTATCTATCTATCTATCTATCTATTAGTGATGGGCGGGTTCAGTTCCTCGGGATCCGAACCCCCCCGAACTTCACCTTTTTTGCACGGGTCCGAGCAGACTCGGATCCTCCCGCCTTGCTCGGTTAACCCGAGCACGCCCGAACGTCATCATCCCGCGGTCGGATTCTCGTGAGATTCGTATTCTATATAAGGAGCCGCGTGTTGCCGCCATTTTTCACTCGTGCATTGGAGATGATCGTGAGAGGACGTGGCTGGCGTCCTCTCAGTTTCTATGTTCAGTGTGCTGCAAATATCTGTGCTCAGTGTGCTGCAAATATCTGTGCTCAGTGTGCTGCAAATATCTACGTTCACTGCCTGAAAAACGCTCCATATCTGTGCTCAGTGTGCTGCAAATATCTGTGCTCAGTGTGCTAATTGCTTTATTGTGGGGACTTGGGACCAGCAGTATTATTATTATATAGCAGGAGGACAGTGCAGAGTTTTGCTGACCAGTGACCACCAGTATACGTTCTCTGCCTGAAAAACGCTCCATATCTGTGCTGCATTGTAGTATATAGTAGGAGGACAGTGCAGAATTTTGCTGACCACCAGTATATATATAGCAGTACGGTACAGTAGTCCACTGATCTACCTCTGTGTCGTCAAGTATACTATCCCATCCATTCCTGTGGTGCATTTAAGTTTTGCACAGTATATATATAGTAGGAGGACAGTGCATAATTTTGCTGACCACCAGTATATAATATATAGCAGTACGGTACAGTAGGCCACTGCTCTACCTACCTCTGTGTCGTCAAGTATACTATCCATCCATACCTGTGGTGCATTTAAGTTTTGCACAGTATATATATATATATATATATATATATATATATATATATATATATATGTATATATATATAGTAGGAGGACAGTGCATAATTTTTCTGACCACCAGTATATAATATATAGCAGTACGGTACAGTAAGCCACTGCTCTACCTACCTCTGTGTCGTCAAGTATACTATCCACCCATACCTGTGGTGCATTTAAGTTTTGCACAGTATATATATATATAGTAGAAGGACAGTGCATAATTTTGCTGACCACCGGTATATAATATATAGCAGTACGGTACAGTAGGCCACTGCTCTACCTGCCTCTGTGTCATCAAGTATACTATCCATCAATACCTGTGGTGCATTTCAGTTGTGCGCAGTATATATAGTAGTAGGCCATTGCTATTGATATATTACTGGCATATAATTCCACACATTAAAAAATGAAGAACAAAAATGTGGAGGGTAAAACAGGGAAACATCAAGATCCACTTCCATCTCGTTCTGAAGCTGCTGCCACTAGTCATGGCCGAGACGATGAAATGCCATCAACGTCGTCTGCCAAGGCCGATGCCCAATGTCATAGTAGAGAGCATGTAAAATCCAAAAAACAAAAGTTCAGTAAAATGACCCAAAAATCAATATTAAAAGCGTCTGAGAAGAAGCGTAAACTTGCCAATATGCCATTTACGACACGGAGTGGCAAGGAACGGCTGAGGCCCTGGCCTATGTTCATGGCTAGTGGTTCAGATTCACATGAGGATGGAAGCACTCATCCTCTCGCTAGAAAAATGAAAAGACTTAAGCTGGCAAAAGCACAGCAAAGAACTGTGCATTCTTCTAAATCACAAATCCCCAAGGAGAGTCCAATTGTGTCGGTTGCGATGCCTGACCTTCCCAACACTGGACGGGAAGAGCTTGCGCCTTCCACCATTTGCACGCCCCCTGCAAGTGCTGGAAGGAGCACCCGCAGTCCAGTTCCTGATAGTCAAATTGAAGATGTCACTGTTGAAGTACACCAGGATGGATGAGGATATGAGTGTTGCTGGCGCTAGGGAGGAAATTGACAAGGAGGATTCTGATGGTGAGGTGGTTTGTTTAAGTCAGGCACCCAGGGAGACACCTGTTTTCCGTGGGACGAATATGGCCATTGACATGCCTGGTCAAAATACAAAAAAAATCACCTCTTCGGTGTGGAATTATTTCAATCCAAATGCGGACAACAGGTGTCAAGCCATGTGTTGCCTTTGTCAAGCTGTAATAAGTAGGGGTAAGGACTTTAACCACCTAGGAACATCCTCCCTTATACGTCACCTAGTCCGCATTAATCAGAAGTCAGTGACAAGTTAAAAAACTTTGGATGACAGCGGAAGCAGTCCACTGACCAGTAAATCCCTTCCTCTTGTAACCAAGCTCCTGCAAACCACACCACCAACTCCCTCAGTGTCAATTTCCACCTTACACAGGAAAGCCAATAGTCCTGCAGGCCATGTCACTGGCAAGTCTGACGAGTCCTCTCCTGCCTGGGATTCCTCCGATGCATCCTTGAGTGTAACGACTACTGCTGCTGGCGCTGCTGTTGTTGCTGCTGGGAGTCGATCGTCATCCCAGAGGGGAAGTCGGAAGACCACTTGTACTACTTCCAGTAAGCAATTGACTGTCCAACAGTCCTTTGCGAGGAAGATGAAATATCACAGCAGTCATCCTGCTGCAAAGCGGATAACTCAGGTCTTGTCAGCCTGGGTGGTGAGAAACGTGGTTCCGGTATCCACCGTTAATTCACAGGCAACTAGAGACTTGTTTGAGGTACTGTGTCCCCGGTTACAAATACCATCTAGGTTCCATTTCTCTAGGCAGGCGATACCAAAAATGTACACAGACGTCAGAAAAAGAGTCACCAGTGTCCTAAAAAATGCAGTTGTACCCAATGTCCACTTAACCACGGACATGTGGACAAGTGGAGCAGGGCAGACTCAGGACTGTGACAGCACACTGGGGAGATGTATTGCCTCCCGCAGCAAGAACAGCAGCGGCGGCACCAGTAGCAGCATCTCTCAAACGCCAACTCGTTCCTAGGCAGGCTACGCTTTGTATCACCGCTTTCCATAAGAGGCACACAGCTGACAACCTGTTACGGAAACTTAGGAACATCATCGCAGAATGGCTTACCCCAATTGGACTCTCCTGGGGATTTGTGACATCTGACAACGCCACCAATATTGTGCGTGCATTACATCTGGGCAAATTCCAGCACGTCCCATGTTTTGCACATACATTGAATTTGGTGGTGCAGAATTATTTAAAAAAAGACAGGGGCGTGCAAGAGATGCTGTCGGTGGCCCGAAGAATTGCGGGCCACTTTCGGCATTCAGCCACCGCGTGCCGAAGACTGGAGCACCAGCAAACAGTCCTGAACCTGCCCTGCCATTATCTGAAGCAAGAGGTGGTAACGAGGTGGAATTCAACCCTCTATATGCTTCAGAGGATGGAGGAGCAGCAAAAGGCCATTCAAGCCTATACATCTGCCCACGATATAGGCAAAGGAGGGGGAATGCACCTGACTCAAGCGCAGTGGAGAATGATTTCAACATTGTGCAAGGTTCTGCAACTCTTTGAACTTGCCACACGTAAAGTCAGTTCAGACACTGCCAGCCTGAATCAGGTCATTCCCCTCATCAGGCTTTTGCAGAAGAAGCTGGAGACATTGAAGGAGGAGCTAAAACAGAGCGATTCCGCTAGGCATGTGGGACTTGTGGATGGAGCCCTTAATTCGCTTAACCAGGATTCACGGGTCTCCAATCTGTTGAAATCAGAGCACTACATTTTGGCCACCGTGCTCAATCCTAGATTTAAAACCTACGTTGTATCTCTCTTTCCGGCAGACACAAGTCTGCAGAGGTTCAAAGACCTGCTGGTGAGAAAATTGTCAAGTCAAGCGGAACGTGACCCGTCAACATCTCCTCCTTCACATTCTACCGCAACTGGGGGTGCGAGGAAAAGGCTAAGAATTCTGAGCCCACCCGCTGGCGGTGATGCAGGGCAGTCTGGAGCGAGTGCTGACATCTGGTCCGGACTGAAGGACCTGGCAACGATTACTGACATGTCGTCTACTGTCACTGCATATGATTCTGTCACCATTGAAAGAATGGTGGAGGATTATATGAGTGACCGCATCCAAGTAGGCAAGTCAGACAGTCCGTACGTATACTGGCAGGAAGAAGAGGCAATTTGGAGGCCCTTGCACAAACTGGCTTTATTCTACCTAAGTTGCCCTCCCTCCAGTGTGTATTCCGAAAGAGTGTTTAGTGCAGCCGCTCACCTTGTCAGCAATCGGCGTACGAGGTTACTTCCAGAAAATGTGGAGAAGATAATGTTCATCAAAATGAAATATAATCAATTCCTCCGTGTATACATTCACCAGCAATTGCCTCCAGAAAGTACACAGGGACCTGAGATGGTGGATTCCAGTGGGGACGAATTAATAATCTGTGAGGAGGGGGATGTACACAGTGAAAGGGGTGAGGAATCGGAGGATGATGATGAGGTGGACATCTTGCCTCTGTAGAGCCAGTTTGTGCAAGGAGAGATTGATTGCTTCTTTTTTGGTGGGGGCCCAAACCAACCAGTCATTTCAGTCACAGTCGTGTGGCAGACCCTGTCGCTGAAATTATGGGTTCGTTAAAGTGTGCATGTCCTGTTTATACAACATAAGGGTGTGTGGGAGGGCCCAAGGACAATTCCATCTTGCACCTCTTTTTTCTTTCATTTTTCTTTGCATCATGTGCTGTTTGGGGACAATTTTTTTGAAGTGCCATCCTGCCTGACACTGCAGTGCCACTCCTAGATGGGCCAGGTGTTTGTGTCGGCCACTTGTGGCGCTTAGCTTAGTCACACAGCGACCTTGGTGCACCTCTTTTTTTCTTTGCATCATGTGCTGTTTGGGGACTATTTTTTTGAAGTGCCATCCTGCCTGACACTGTAGTGCCACTCCTAGATGGGCCAGGTGTTTGTGTCGGCCACTTTTGTTAGCTTAGCCATCCAGCGACCTCGGTGCAAATTTTAGGACTAAAAATAATATTGTGAGGTGTGAGGTGTTCAGAATAGACTGAAAATGAGTGGAAATTATGGTTATTGAGGTTAATAATACTATGGGATCAAAATGACCCCCACATGCTATGATTTAAGCTGTTTTTGAGGGTTTTTTGTAAAAAAACACCCGAATCCAAAACACACCCGAATCCGACAAAAACATTTTCAGGGAGGTTTTGCCAAAACGCGTCCGAATGCAAAACACGGCCGCGGAACCGAATCCAAAACCAAAACACAAAACCCGAAAAATTTCCGGTGCACATCACTAGTTTGCACTGCTGCTAAAAGCAGCGAGCGATCAACTCTGAATGAGGGCCATGGGGGGTAATTCCAAGTTGATCGCAGCAGGATTTTTGATAGCAATTTGGCAAAACCATGTGCACTGCAGGTATAACATGTGTAGAGAGAGTTAGATTTGAGTGGGTTATTTTGTTTCTGTGCAGGGTAAATACTGGCTGCTTTATTTTTACACTGCAAATTAGATTGCAGATTGAACACACCCCACCCAAATCTAACTCTCTCTGCACATGTTATATCTGCCTCCCCTGCAGTGCACATGGTTTTGCCCAATTGCTAACAAAAATCCTGCTGCGATCAACTTGGAATTACCCCCATGGTTAGGAATTGCAGGGACTGATGCATCTTCGGAACAGTGATAACTAATGCAGAAACTTAGTGAGTCAGAGTAAAGATTCGGGACAATTAGTCACATCAGTGGCGTATTGATGAATATGCCTCAATGTAGAGGAGAGATTTCTTTTTCTTTTTCCTTGTATGACTTTTTTTTACAATTTTAACAGTGAATATACTATATATTATGTCTGATGGAATTTAAAATTAAACAAAGTGATGACCTTTTCAAAATCTAAATTTAAGTGTTTATATAAATATTACACAAATCAAAATATAAGGTCAAATATAAGGAAACACTATAATAATTTAACTTATCTTCAGATGGTACTCAGCCTACAGCTCCTCCAGTCAGGTTCTCTACATAGGTCTCAGAAACTGAGGTGCCTGTCCAGTCTGTTCAGCAGTATCTTGCAGTCCCTCATCTCTAACTAAAGTACATTTTTTTGTCATAAGACAGTTCACCTACTGTATCAGTATGTTTTTGGATGCGGGAGGAAACTCACACAAACACAGGGAAAATACACAAACCCACAAAGATAGTGTAATTCTAACTACTATGCCAACCATGCTGTCAAACTTGGCCAGAATTAGAGACGACACAGAATGTGTGTTCAGAAAGGTAAGAGGTTAGGCAAGAGAGATGGTCTTGCTGTAAGACTCTGGAATTGACCGATGGAGGAGGAACTTTCAGCAGAGGAAAGGAAAGCAGGAGCAGCAGTACTTGGTTGCTGGGAGATGATAACAGTAGCTGGCCAGCAGCGAGCATTAATGAAGGATTAAGCAGTCTCATATGTTGAAAAACAGTAAAGCTCAATATTACGTCAGGACGCTTCTAATTGGTGTATAGCAAAAAAATTCTACAGTCAGACAGCTCCAATAAACTTACCACGAGGTTCCTCGCTTCAATAGCTTTGAATACTTCACAATACGTATATATAATTGTAAAGCAACACTCAGATAATGAATGTACAACCTCAGTATATACTGTATAACAAAGTGACATAAACATACACTGTAAGTAGAGATGTGCGGCGGACACTTTTAGGGTTTTGTGTTTTGGTTTTGGATCTGGACCCCGCTCGTGTTTTGGATCTGGATTGGTTTTGCCAAAACCACCCTTTCGGGTTTTAGTTTTGGTTTTGGTTTTGGATCTTGATTATTTTTGAAGAAAACATAAAAACAGCTAAAATCAAAGAATTTGGGGGTAATTTTGATCCTACTGTATTATTAACCTCAATAACATTCATTTCCAGTCTATTCTGAACATTTCACCCCTGAAAATATTGTTTTTAGGCCAAAAGGTTGCACCGAGGTCACTGGATGACTAAGCTAAGCGACACAAGTGGGCGGCACAAACACCTGGCCAATCTAGGAGTGGCACTGCAGTGGCAGACAGGATGGCAGTTTTAAAAACTAGTCCCCAAAGAGCACATAATGCAAAATGGAATTGCCTTGGGCCCGTTTAAAAATGACATACACAGTTTAATTATCCCATCATTTCAGCGACAGGTGGTTCCCTGGAAAAATCTTGCCAAGTTCTCCGAATCATAGCTAACTACAAACATACCACCTCCATATTTGATGACTTTTCACATTATGAGAAGAGGCAAGAGGGAGAGGATAGTGTCAAGAAGGTGATTAAAAATTAGAGAGGCACATGCAATCAGGAACAACACACAAGCTTTCACCTCCACTCCTATATTGGTGTGGAACAGAAAGGACTTCAACCAAGCATATATATAATTATTAATTACCACATTACTGGACAAACTGAAAAACTAGTGGCCAAAGCCTACAAAATTGTACCCCCTTCTCCATTTTCAGGGATTAAGATAATCTCAGAATTAATGCTGGGATGCAAATAAACTTGTGTATACCAGTGCCGTAACTAGGTGTGTGACGGCGGTGCCTGGCACACAGCGCAGGTGCACTGAGGGCGCAGGACCGCCGGCAACACCTGCAGGTCCGCGCTGCTCAGTGTTTGTCTGTAGCAGTACCGTAGCTGCAGCAGCGGATCAGGACGCTGGATGTCCGGTCCTGCACCTCCTCCTCTCCCAGTCCACCTATCGGTGCTGAAAGGGGGCATGGCCACGGGTCCGCGATTAGTCCACTCCCCTGACTTTGTTTTTTGGTCTGTCGGCGTCCATCTCTGCTACAGCTCTCCTGGAGGTTACACAGTGGGGTCAGGGGGACGAGAGGGGAGAGGGGTGTGTGTGTGTGTGTGTGTGTGTGTGTGTGTGTGTGTGTGGTGTGAATGGAGGGGACAGGCTGTGTGTGTGTGTAGATGCTGGATGGGACAAGTTGTGTGTGTGTGTGTGTGTGTGTGTGTGTGCGTGCACTGGCGTTTCTATAATGGGTGCAGTGTGTGCGGTGTACACGGGCCCCTGAGTCCAGAGGGGGCCCCCACCGCACATGTTGCACCCATTTTTTGAATACTCACACCTCCGGAGTCCCGCGGCAACGTCCATGGCGGTGTTAAAACTCTATGAAAATGGCCCAGCGCCCATTTTCACGGAGTTCTGCGCATGCATAGTAGAAAAATCTCAGGGAAAATGGACGCTGCGCCATTTTCCCGGGATCTGCGCATGCGCAGTAGAGTCTGAGCGCTCTAGTGCTCAGACTCTCCCCGCTGCCAGCAGAGAGGAGGGGGCCCGAATGGAGGAGGCTGCACCCGGGCCTCCTCCTCTCTTAAAATGCTGCTGTGTGTGTGTGTGTGTGTGTGTGTGTGTGTGTGTGTAGGGACTTTCTGCTGTAATATGTAAAAAGGGGGACGCTGTCTGCCGTAATTCGTAAAAAAGGGGACGCAGTCTGCCGTAATGTGTGAAAAGGGGGTTGCTGTCTGCCGTAATGTGTAATAAGGGGGACGCCGTCTGCCGTAATGTGTAATAAGGGGGACGCCATCTGCGATAATGTGTTATAAGGGGGACGCCATCTGATGTAATGTGTAAAAAGGGGGACGCTGTCTGCCGTAATGTGTAATTAGGGGATGCTGTCTGCCGTAATGTGTAAAAATGGGGACGCCATCTGCCATAATATGTAAAAAGGGGGACGCCGTCTGCCGTAATGTGTAAAAAGGGGGACGCCGTCTGCCGTAATGTTTAATAAGGGGGACGACGTCTGCCGTAATGTGTAATAAGGGGGACGGCATCTTCCATAATGTGTAAAAAGGGGATGCTGTCTGCTGTAATGTGTAAAAAGGGGGACGCTATCAGCCGTAATGTGTAATAAGGGGATGCTGTCTGCCGTAATGTGTCATAAGGGGACGGACGCTGTCTGCCGTAATGTGTAATAAGGGGACACTGGCTGCCGTAATGTGTAAAAAGGGGGACTGGCTGCCGTAATGTGTAAAAAGGGGGACTCTCTCTGCCGTAATGTGTAAAAAGAGGGACTGGCTGACGTAATGTTTAAAAAGGGGGGACTCTGTCTGCCGTAATGTGTAAAAGGTGGACTCTGGCTGACGTAATGTGTACAAAGGGGACACTGTCTGCCGTAATGTGTAAAATGGGGAATCTGTCCGCTGTAATGTGTAAAAAGGGCTCTACCTGGTGTAGTGGTGCTACTGTGTGGCGTAATTTGAATAATAGAGACTACTGTGCACCGTAATATGAATTGGTATTATTTTGTGGTCACACCCCTTCCCCATGAAGCCACGCTCCTATATATTTTTGGCGCACCTACAGCGCACACTACCCCTGTTTTGCATCAGGGGGGCGCCGAGGCTGTTTCTTACACACAGCACTGAAATGTCTAGGTACGGCACTGGTGTATACCACAGGATCAAGATTGGATATTTCCCCTCCACGGAGTCTGGAGACTTATTTTGTTAAAATCTCGTGGGTTTCTTTTCTTTTTCTTTTATTGCATTTTTATTTACATATTTTGTGGCAGATGCCTTATTTTTATTTTTTCACAGCTCCCAGTTACACGCATGTGAGCATACCTGTGTGTCCCAGTTACACGCATGTGAGCATACCTGTGTGTCTTGTTTATTGTGTTCATATTTTATTTTAAATAAAGCAGCCCCTTAGATGTTTTAGCAGCCCCTCCTGAGCCCCCACAGCAGCCCCAGATGGGGCAAGTTGAGTTCAGGTGAGTTCGGTAAAGTACTATGCACGACTGTGCAGTAATTTTTTTTGTTATTGAGCCCCTGCCCTAGTGGAGCTTACCACTCTACAGTCCAAACTCATTTCATACTATAAGTAGGACTGTGGGAGAAAGCAATGCTAACCTCTGTGCCCACAGCATGTCTCAGTCTGGCAAAACATCTTCCTGGCTGTAAGTCACCATGAGACTTCATATTTGGCCTTATTCAGTAACTGTTTGTGACTCACAGGAGCTTCTGGCCCATCTAGTGCTGCAGTGCAATGGAAAGCTGATGCAATGCAAGATCACTGAAACTCTGTTCTTCTAACACCATGAGGTCTTGCAATAACCCTACGCAGCCCTTAGGAAAAGAAGATCCCTTTACAACAAATGCGTCTCTTCTAAATAAATAATCCCAAAATGTGGAACATCAATAATAAATCAAAATTAAGGTTGACTAATTGGAGCCATTCATTTGAGTGAGTACCTAACATAAAATAATTGAGAAGAACCTCTCTCTAATGCTCCGGCAGAAAATATCACTTTTACCTCTCCGGCAGTTGCCCTGGATTATGATTCAGTCTCTTCTGAGTCACAATGACTGTGGCCACAAATGTGGTCTTCCCCCACTTTATTTAAAAACACTTTGGCAATTTCCATTTCCACCTATGTGGCTAGTTTTCACAAATCTATTTGTGATGTTGAAGCTTGTTTCATATCTGCTCTAGGTTTTCATTTAAAGCTAGGATCAAGTACAGTAGCACCCCTGGAATTATTTGGCAGCACCCCTGGACTTATACAGCATAGGCAGCACCCCTGGAAAATTGCACATCAGACAGGCAACAGCACCCCTGGACTTAAATGGCAGTGGGGCAGCACCCCATGACTGATAAGGCAGAGGGGCAGCACCCAATGTAGGGCAGCACCCCTGGAATGATGTGGCAAATAAAAGACATGCAAGATGGAATTGTCCTTTGGCCCTCCCACCCACCCTTATGTTGTATAAACAGGACATGCACACTTCAACAAACCAATCATTTCAGCGACAGGGTCTGCCACACGACTGTGGCTGAAATGATTGGCTTGTTTGGACTCCCACCAAAAAAAAAGCAATTAATCTCTCCTTGCACAAACTGGCTCTACAGTGACAAGATGTCATCCTCATCCTCAGATTCCCCCCACCCCCCTTCAATGTTTACATCCTCACAGAGAAATAATATTCAAACAAAACCACATAATTTAGGTGTCAGTGGACTGCTTACGCTATTACCCAAAGTTTCTGAACTTGACAATGACTTATGATGAATGCGCTGCAGGTGACGTATAAGGGAGGATGTTCCTAGGTGGTTATCGTCCTTAACCCTATTTATTATGGATTGACAAAGGCAACAAATGGCTTGATACCTGTTTTCCAGATTTGTGGAGAAATAACTCCACAACGAAGAAGTGGCTTTTTTGGGTTTTTGCCCAGGCTTGACAATGGGATTTTTCATCCCATGGCCAACAACTGTCTCCACTGGTGCCTTATTCAGACAAACCACATCACCATCAGAATCCTCATTGTTCACTTCCTCCACAGCGCCAGCTATTATTATTATTTTATTATTATTACATTTTATTTATAGGGCGCCACAAGTGTTTCGCAGCGCCGTACAAAGGACAGTACAGGGAGACAAAACTTAGCATAACAGTAAATAAATAACAAAAATGGAGTGCAGGTAACAAAGAGCACCACAATTTTCAAAGCATAATACAGCTTAGATGTAAGTAGCGAAGGAGTAATCATTGTACTACTTGGGGCTGGCGGCCATAGATAGAGAGGGGCCATTTACCAGCAGGAGAAAAAGCAGGTAAAGATGGTCGCTGAGTGAAATGTGTCAAAAAGAGGGCTTAGACAAGAGGAAAGAGGGCCCTGCTCTGAAGAGCTAACAATCTAGTGATCTAGCTACACCCATATAACCTCCTCATCCTGGTGTACTTCAACAGTAACATCCTCAATCTCAATATCAGCAACTGAACTGGCGGTGCTCCTCCCAGCACTTGCAGGGGGTGGGCAAATGGTGGTAGGAGCCTTCTCTTCCCATACAGTGTTGTGAAGATCAGGCCTAGACATTGCAACCACAGGCAGTGCCAGCAACCCTGTATTTTCACAACACCCTTGTAATTTTACAGCATACAAGTCCAGTGTACATTTATATTCATTGCACCCCTGTATTTTTACAGCATACAAGACGGCCAGTGTACATTGATTTTCACTGCACCCCTGAACTACTACAGCATACAAGACAGGGCCAGTGTAATGTTATTTTAACAGCAGCACCCCTATATTTTACAGCATACAGGAGCAGTGTACTTTTAATTTTTAACAACTTCACCCCTGCATTTTTACAACATACAGGGCCAGTGTAATGTTATTTGAACACAGCACCCCTATATTTTACAGCATACAAGAGCTGTGTGCTTTTAATTTTTAACAACTGCACCCCTGAATTTGTATAGTATACAGTGCCAGTGTAATGTTATTTGAACAGCAGCACAACATACAGGGACAGTGTAATGTTATTTGAACAGCAGCACCTCTATATTTTTTGCAGCATACAGGAGCAGTGTACTTTTACTTTTTAACAACTTCACCCCTGAATTTTTACAACATACAGGGCCAGTGTAATGTTATTTGAACACAGCACCCCTATATTTTACAGCATACAAGAGCTGTGTGCTTTTCATTTTTAACAACTGCACCCCTGAATTTTTACAACATACAGGGCCTGCTGCACCCCTGTATTTTACAGCATACAGGAACAGTGTGATTTTAATTTTTAGCAACTGCACCCCTGAATTTTTACAACATACAGGGCCTGCAGCACACCTATATTTTACAGCATACAGGGGCAGTGTGCTTTTAATCTTTAACAAATGCACCCCTGAATTTTTACAACATACAGGGCCAGTGTAATGTTATTTGAACAGCAGCACAACATACAGGGCCAGTGTAATGTTATTTGAACACAGCACCCCTATATTTTACAGCATACAAGAGCTGTGTGCGTTTCATTTTTAACAACTGCACCCCTGAATTTTTACAACATACAGGGCCTGCAGTACCCCTGTATTTTACAGCATACAGGAACAGTGTGCTTTAAATGTTTAGCAACTGCACCCCTGAATTTTTACAACATACAGGGCCTGCATCACCCCTGTATTTTACAGCATACAGGCGCAGTGTGGTTTTAATCTTTAACAACTGCACCCCTGATTTTTATAACATACAGGGCCAGCAGCACCCTTATATTTTACAGCATACAGGGACAGAGTGCTTTTAATTTTTAACAACTGCGCCCCTGAACTTACCAGTGTAATGTTATTTGAACAGCAGCACAACATACAGGGCCAGTGTAATGTTATTTGAACAGCAGCACCCCTATATTTTACAGCATACAGGAGCAGTTTACTTTTAATTTTTAACAACTGCACCCCTGAATTTTTACAACATACAGGGCCAGCAGCACCTCTATCTTTTACAGCATATATAAGCAGTGTGCTTTTAATTTTTAACAACTGCACCCCTGAATTTTATAGCATACAGGGCCAGCATCACCCTTAAATTTTACAGCATACAGGAGAACAGTGCCCCTGCACCTTGTACAACACAATGACAGCCAGGACAGTAACACCCATTTACAGCTGCAGCACCTGGCCGTAACAGCACATGAAACACCAGTGACAGCCAGGACAGCACCCCTAACACAGCACAGGTACACCACAGTGACTGCAGCAGCACCCCTACAGAGCACACACTAACCCCACCCGACGCCACCACCTATAGAGAGAGACAGAGGTCTGTCTCCCTCACTCTCCAAGGACCTAATTCAGACCTGATCAAAGCAGCAAATTTGTTAGATTTGGGTGGGTTAAATTGTTTCTGTGCAGGGTAAATACTGGCAGCTTTATTTTTACACTGCAATTTTGATTTCAGTAGTTGTAGTAGTGTCCCTTACTCATGTTATGACACACATTAGTGCCCCTTATACACAAAGCCCACACTAGTAGCACTCCTAATACACATAATGCCCACAGTAGTAGCACCCCGTAATACACATAAGGCCCACAGCAGTAGCACCCCTTATACAATGCCCACAGTAGTAGTGCCCCTTATGCAATGTCCACTGTACTGGTAGTGCCCACAGTGGTAGTGCCCCTTATACAATGCCCACAGTACTAGTGCCACTTATGACCCCAGGAGTGATGCCCCTTATGAAGTGCCCCCTTTACAATGCCCTCATTAGTAGTGCCCCCAGTAGTAATGCTCTTAATGGTAATGCCCTGTGTAGTATTGCCCCCAGTAGTAATGACTAGAGATGAGCGCCTGAAATTTTTCGGGTTTTGTGTTTTGGTTTTGGGTTCGGTTCCGCGGCCGTGTTTTGGGTTCGACCGCGTTTTGGCAAAACCTCACCGAATTTTTTTTGTCGGATTCGGGTGTGTTTTGGATTCGGGTGTTTTTTTCAAAAAACCCTAAAAAACAGCTTAAATCATAGAATTTGGGGGTCATTTTGATCCCATATTATTATTAACCTCAAAAACCATAATTTCCACTCATTTTCAGTCTATTCTGAATACCTCACACCTCACAATATTATTTTTAGTCCTAAAATTTGCACCGAGGTCGCTGGATGAATAAGCTAAGCGACCCTAGTGGCCGACACAAACACCTGGCCCATCTAGGAGTGGCACTGCAGTGTCACGCAGGATGGCCCTTCCAAAAAACACTCCCCAAACAGCACATGATGCAAAGAAAAAAAGAGGTGCAATGAGGTAGCTGTGTGACTAAGCTCAGCGACCCAAGTGCCCGACACAAACACCTGGCCTATCTAGGAGTGGCACTGCAGTGTCACGCAGGATGTCCCTTCCAAAAAACCCTCCCCAAACAGCACATGACGCAAAGAAAAAAAGAGGCGCAATGAGGTAGCTGTGTGAGTAAGATTAGCGACCCTAGTGGCCGACACAAACACCGGGCCCATCTAGGAGTGGCACTGCAGTGTCACGCAGGATGTCCCTTCCAAAAAACCCTCCCCAAACAGCACATGACGCAAAGAAAAATAAAAGAAAAAAGAGGTGCAAGATGGAATTGTCCTTGGGCCCTCCCACCCACCCTTATGTTGTATAAACAGGACATGCACACTTTAACCAACCCATCATTTCAGTGACAGGGTCTGCCACACGACTGTGACTGATATGACGGGTTGGTTTGGACCCCCACCAAAAAAGAAGCAATTAATCTCTCCTTGCACAAACTGGCTCTACAGAGGCAAGATGTCCACCTCATCATCATCCTCCGATATATCACCGTGTACATCCCCCTCCTCACAGATTATCAATTCGTCCCCACTGGAATCCACCATCTCAGCTCCCTGTGTACTTTGTGGAGGCAATTGCTGCTGGTCAATGTCTCCGCGGAGGAATTGATTATAATTCATTTTAATGAACATTATCTTCTCCACATTTTCTGGATGTAACCTCATACGCCGATTGCTGACAAGGTGAGCGGCGGCACTAAACACTCTTTCGGAGTACACACTTGTGGGAGGGCAACTTAGGTAGAATAAAGCCAGTTTGTGCAAGGGCCTCCAAATTGCCTCTTTTTCCTGCCAGTATAAGTACGGACTGTGTGACGTGCCTACTTGGATGCGGTCACTCATATAATCCTCCACCATTCTTTCAATGTTGAGAGAATCATATGCAGTGACAGTAGACGACATGTCCGTAATCGTTGTCAGGTCCTTCAGTCCGGACCAGATGTCAGCATCAGCAGTCGCTCCAGACTGCCCTGCATCACCGCCAGCGGGTGGGCTCGGAATTCTGAGCCTTTTCCTCGCACCCCCAGTTGCGGGAGAATGTGAAGGAGGAGATGTTGACAGGTCGCGTTCCGCTTGACTTGACAATTTTGTCACCAGCAGGTCTTTGCACCCCAGCAGACTTGTGTCTGCCGGAAAGAGAGATCCAAGGTAGGTTTTAAATCTAGGATCGAGCACGGTGGCCAAAATGTAGTGCTCTGATTTCAACAGATTGACCACCCGTGAATCCTTGTTAAGCGAATTAAGGGCTGCATCCACAAGTCCCACATGCCTAGCGGAATCGCTCCCTTTTAGCTCCTTCTTCAATGCCTCCAGCTTCTTCTGCAAAAGCCTGATGAGGGGAATGACCTGACTCAGGCTGGCAGTGTCTGAACTGACTTCACGTGTGGCAAGTTCAAAGGGCATCAGAACCTTGCACAACGTTGAAATCATTCTCCACTGCACTTGAGACAGGTGCATTCCACCTCCTATATCGTGCTCAATTGTATAGGCTTGAATGGCCTTTTGCTGCTCCTCCAACCTCTGAAGCATATAGAGGGTTGAATTCCACCTCGTTACCACTTCTTGCTTCAGATGATGGCAGGGCAGGTTCAGTAGTTTTTGGTGGTGCTCCAGTCTTCTGTACGAGGTGCCTGTACGCCGAAAGTGTCCCGCAATTCTTCTGGCCACCAACAGCATCTCTTGCACGCCCCTGTCGTTTTTTAAAAAATTCTGCACCACCAAATTCAAGGTATGTGCAAAACATGGGACGTGCTGGAATTTGCCCATATTTAATGCACACACAATATTGCTGGCGTTGTCCAATGCCAAAAATCCACAGGAGAGTCCAATTGGGGTAAGCCATTCTGCGATGATCTTCCTCAGTTGCCGTAAGAGGATTTCAGCTGTGTGCGTATTCTGGAAAGCGGTGATACAAAGCGTAGCCTGCCTAGGAAAGAGTTGGCGTTTGCGAGATGCTGCTACTGGTGCCGCCGCTGCTGTTCTTGCGGCGGGAGTCCATACATCTACCCAGTGGGCTGTCACAGTCATATAGTCCTGACCCTGCCCTGCTCCACTTGTCCACATGTCCGTGGTTAAGTGGACATTGGGTACAACTGCATTTTTTAGGACACTGGTTAGTCTTTTTCTGACGTCCGTGTACATTCTCGGTATCGCCTGCCTACAGAAGTGGAACCTAGATGGTATTTGGTAACGGGGGCACACTGCCTCAATAAATTGTCTAGTTCCCTGTGAACTAACGGCGGATACCGGACGCACGTCTAACACCAACATAGTTGTCAAGGACTCAGTTATCCGCTTTGCAACAGGATGACTGCTGTGATATTTCATCTTCCTCGCAAAGGACTGTTGGACAGTCAATTGCTTACTGGAAGTAGTACAAGTGGGCTTACGACTTCCCCTCTGGGATGACCATCGACTCCCAGCAGCAACAACAGCAGCGCCAGCAGCAGTAGGCGTTACACGCAAGGATGCATCGGAGGAATCCCAGGCAGGAGAGGACTCGTCAGAATTGCCAGTGACATGGCCTGCAGGACTATTGGCATTCCTGGGGAAGGAGGAAATTGACACTGAGGGAGTTGGTGGGGTGGTTTGCGTGAGCTTGGTTACAAGAGGAAGGGATTTACTGGTCAGTGGACTGCTTCCGCTGTCGGCCCAAGTTTTTGAACTTGTCACTGACTTATTATGAATGCGCTGCAGGTGACGTATAAGGGAGGATGTTCCGAGGTGGTTAACGTCCTTACCCCTACTTATTACAGCTTGACAAAGGGAACACACGGCTTGACACCTGTTGTCCGCATTTCTGGTGAAATACTTCCACACCGAAGAGCTGATTTTTTTGGTATTTTCACCAGGCATGTCAACGGCCCTATTCCTCCCACAGACAACAGGTGTCTCCCCGGGTGCCTGACTTAAACAAACCACCTCACCATCAGAATCCTCCTGGTCAATTTCCTCCCCAGCGCCAGCAACACCCATATCCTCCTCATCCTGGTGTACTTCAACACTGACATCTTCAATCTGACTATCAGGAACTGGACTGCGGGTGCTCCTTCCAGCACCTGCAGGGGGCGTGCAAATGGTGGAAGGCGCATGCTCTTCACGTCCAGTGTTGGGAAGGTCAGGCATCGCAACCGACACAATTGGACTCTCCTTGTGGATTTGGGATTTCGAAGAACGCACAGTTCTTTGCGGTGCTACTGCTTTTGCCAGCTTTAGTCTTTTCATTTTTCTAGCGAGAGGCTGAGTGCCTCCATCCTCATGTGAAGCTGAACCACTAGCCATGAACATAGGCCAGGGCCTCAGCCGTTCCTTGCCACTCCGTGTGGTAAATGGCATATTGGCAAGTTTACGCTTCTCCTCCGACAATTTTATTTTAGGTTTTGGAGTCCTTTTTTTACTGATATTTGGTGTTTTGGATTTGACATGCTCTGTACTATGACATTGGGCATCGGCCTTGGCAGACGACGTTGCTGGCATTTCATCGTCTCGGCCATGACTAGTGGCAGCAGCTTCAGCACGAGGTGGAAGTGGATCTTGATCTTTCCCTAATTTTGGAACCTCAACATTTTTGTTCTCCATATTTTAATAGGCACAACTAAAAGGCACCTCAGGTAAACAATGGAGATGGATGGATACTAGTATACAATTATGGATGGACTGCCGAGTGCCGACACAGAGGTAGCTACAGCCGTGGACTACCGTACTGTACTGTGTCTGCTGCTAATATAGACTGGTTGATAAAGAGATGTAGTAGTAGTATGTATGTATAAAGAAGAAAGAAAAAAAAAAACCACGGGTAGGTGGTATACAATTATGGACGGACTGCCGAGTGCCGACACAGAGGTAGCTACAGCCGTGGACTACCGTACTGTACTGTGTCTGCTGCTAATATAGACTGGTTGATAAAGAGATGTAGTAGTAGTATGTATGTATAAAGAAGAAAGAAAAAAAAACCACGGGTAGGTGGTATACAATTATGGACGGACTGCCCAGTGCCGACACAGAGGTAGCTACAGCCGTGGACTACCGTACTGTACTGTGTCTGCTGCTAATATAGACTGGTTGATAAAGAGATGTAGTAGTAGTATGTATGTATAAAGAAGAAAGAAAAAAAAACCACGGGTAGGTGGTATACAATTATGGACAGACTGCCCAGTGCCGACACAGAGGTAGCTACAGCCATGGACTACCGTACTGTACTGTGTCTGCTGCTAATATAGACTGGTTGATAAAGAGATGTAGTAGTAGTATGTATGTATAAAGAAGAAAGAAAAAAAAACCACGGGTAGGTGGTATACAATTATGGACGGACTGCCGAGTGCCGACACAGAGGTAGCTACAGCCGTGGACTACCGTACTGTACTGTGTCTGCTGCTAATATAGACTGGTTGATAAAGAGATGTAGTAGTAGTATGTATGTATAAAGAAGAAAGAAAAAAAAAACACGGGTAGGTGGTATTCAATTATGGACGGACTGCCCAGTGCCGACACAGAGGTAGCTACAGCCGTGGACTACCGTACTGTACTGTGTCTGCTGCTAATATAGACTGGTTGATAAAGAGATGTAGTAGTAGTATGTATGTATAAAGAAGAAAGAAAAAAAAACCACGGGTAGGTGGTATACAATTATGGACGGACTGCCCAGTGCCGACACAGAGGTAGCTACAGCCGTGGACTACCGTACTGTACTGTGTCTGCTGCTAATATAGACTGGTTGATAAAGAGATGTAGTAGTAGTAGTATGTATGTATAAAGAAGAAAGAAAAAAAAACCACGGGTAGGTGGTATACAATTATGGACGGACTGCCCAGTGCCGACACAGAGGTAGCTACAGCCGTGGACTACCGTACTGTACTGTGTCTGCTGCTAATATAGACTGGTTGATAAAGAGATGTAGTAGTAGTATGTATGTATAAAGAAGAAAGAAAAAAAAAACCACGGGTAGGTGGTATACAATTATGGACGGACTGCCCAGTGCCGACACAGAGGTAGCTACAGCCGTGGACTACCGTACTGTACTGTGTCTGCTGCTAATATAGACTGGTTGATAAAGAGATGTAGTAGTAGTAGTATGTATGTATAAAGAAGAAAGAAAAAAAAACCACGGGTAGGTGGTATACAATTATGGACGGACTGCCGAGTGCCGACACAGAGGTAGCTACAGCCGTGGACTACCGTACTGTACTGTGTCTGCTGCTAATATAGACTGGTTGATAAAGAGATGTAGTAGTAGTATGTATGTATAAAGAAGAAAGAAAAAAAAACCACGGTTAGGTGGTATACAATTATGGACGGACTGCCGAGTGCCGACACAGAGGTAGCTACAGCCGTGAACTACCGTACTGTGTCTGCTGCGACTGGATGATAAATAATGATATAAAAAATATATATATATCACTACTGCAGCCGGACAGGTATATATTATATAATGACGGACCTGCTGGACACTGTCTGTCAGCAGAATGAGTTTTTTATAGAATAAAAAAAAAAACACCACACAAGTGAAGTCACACGACGAGTGTTTAACTTTTTCAGGCAGTCACAATATAGTATACTATACTACTAACTATACTGGTGGTCAGTGTGGTCAGGTCACTGGTCAGTCACACTGGCAGTGGCACTCCTGCAGCAAAAGTGTGCACTGTTTAATTTTAATAATAATATGTACTCCTGGCTCCTGCTATAACCTATAACTGGCACTGCAGTGCTCCCCAGTCTCCCCCACAATTATAAGATGTGTGAGCTGAGCACAGTCAGATACGAGTGTTTAACTTTTTCAGGCAATCACAATATAGTATACTATACTACTAACTATACTGGTGGTCAGTGTGGTCAGGTCACTGGTCAGTCACACTGGCAGTGGCACTCCTGCAGCAAAAGTGTGCACTGTTTAATTTTAATAATAATATGTACTCCTGGCTCCTGCTATAACCTATAACTGGCACTGCAGTGCTCCCCAGTCTCCCCCACAATTATAAGATGTGTGAGCTGAGCACAGTCAGATATATACATAGATGATGCAGCACACTGGGCTGAGCAGTGCACACAGATATGGTATGTGACTGAGTCACTGTGTATCGTTTTTTTCAGGCAGAGAACGGATATATTAAATAAAACTGCACTGTCTGGTGGTCACTGTGGTCAGTCACTAGTAAACTCTGCACTCTCTACAGTTCTACAGTACTCCTAAGCTCCAGTAAATCAGGTCAATCTCTCTCTCTCTCTCTTCTAATCTAAATGGAGAGGACGCCAGCCACGTCCTCTCCCTATCAATCTCAATGCACGTGTGAAAATGGCGGCGACGCGCGGCTCCTTATATAGAATCCGAGTCTTGCGAGAATCCGACAGCGTCATGATGACGTTCGGGCGCGCTCGGGTTAACCGAGCAAGGCGGGAAGATCCGAGTCGCTCGGACCCGTGAAAAAAAACATGAAGTTCGTGCGGGTTCGGATTCAGAGAAACCGAACCCGCTCATCTCTAGTAATGACGCCTGTAGTAATGCCCCCCAGTCATTTAGCTCCCTGTAGTTTAGCCCCAGTAGTTAGGCCCTCAGTGGTAATGACCCTGCAGTTATAACCCCAGTAGTTTACTCCCTCCTTTAGTTTAGCCCCCTGTGGTAATGCCCCCAGTAGTTTAGGCCCTGTAGTTATGCCCCAGTAGTTTAGCCTCCCTGTAGTTTAGCTCTTATGTAGTTTTCCCCATGTAGTTTAGCCCCCCCTGTAGTTTAGCCTTCAGTGGTAATTCCCCCTGTAGTTATGCCCCCAGTAGTTTAGTCCCTGTAGTTATGCCCCCAGTAGTTTAGCCTCCCTGTAGTTTAGCTCTCATGTAGTTTTCCCCATGTAGTTTAGCCACCCTGTAGTTTAGCCCTCAGTGGTAATGCCCCCTGTACTTATAGCCCCTGTAGTTATGCCCCCAGTAGTTTAGCCCCCATGTAGTTTGCCCCTAATAGTTTAGCCTCTGTAGTTTGGCCCCATGTAGTTTGCCCACAATAGTTTAGCTTCCCTGTAGTAAGTCCCCCAGTAGTTTAGCCCCTGTAGTTTAGCCCCCATATAGTTTGCCCCCACTAGTTTAGCCCCCTGTAGTTTAGCCCCCCAGTAGTTTAGCCCCTGTAGTTATGCCCCCAGTAGCTTAGCCCCCCTGTAGTTTGCCCCCAATAGTTAGACCCCTTGTAGTAGAAGCACCGCTAATACATTCACACATATGAAAAAAAAAATTACTCACCAAGCCCCGCTCCCACATCTGACCGCTGTGGTCCTTCCGGCGTCCACTCCTCGGCACTATGGGAGAGACATCATGACTTCTCTCCCATAAGGCACACTGACAGAGCAGGGAGGCGGAAGCCAGAGCTCAGTAGTGAGCTCCTGCCGCTGGCTTCCGCTGTGGAGAGGGAGCCGGGCGATCACTGGTAACACAATTTCAGCATCTCTGTACTTATAGCCCCTGTAGTTATGCCCCCAGTAGTTTAGCCCCCATGTAGTTTGCCCCTAATAGTTTAGCCTCTGTAGTTTGGCCCCATGTAGTTTGCCCACAATAGTTTAGCTTCCCTGTAGTAAGTCCCCCAGTAGTTTAGCCTCTGTAGTTTAGCCCCCATATAGTTTGCCCCCACTAGTTTAGCTCCCTGTAGTTTAGCCCCCCAGTAGTTTAGCCCCTGTAGTTATGCCCCCAGTAGCTTAGCCCCCCTGTAGTTTGCCCCCAATAGTTAGACCCCTTGTAGTAGAAGCACCGCTAATACATTCACACATATGAAAAAAAAATTTACTCACCAAGCCCCGCTCCCACATCTGACCGCTGTGGTCCTTCCGGCGTCCACTCCTCGGCACTATGGGAGAGACATCATGACTTCTCTCCCATAAGGCACACTGACAGAGCAGGGAGGCGGAAGCCAGAGCTCAGTAGTGAGCTCCTGCGGCTGGCTTCCGCTGTGGAGAGGGAGCCGAGCGATCACTGGTAACACAATTTCAGCATCTCCCTGCAGCGCCAGGCACACATCGGGTTAGGTGAGCCGGAGAAGGCGGAACTGTGTTCTGTCTCCAAGTGGAAATGACGGAACGCAGTTCCACCCCGTTCCGGCTCACTTTAACCCCTGGTTTTAACACACCCCACCCAAATCTAACTCTCTCTGCACATGTTATATCTGCCCCCCTGCAGTGCACATGGTTTTGCCCAACTGCTAACAAATTTGCTGCTGCGATCAACTCAGAATTAGGCCCAATGACAACTGAAAATTCTGTATCCATGTTAAACTTTTTAAAATAAATTTCTGCAGCTTTGAAGTAACAAACTCTAAGATCTGCAGTCTAAATGAAACTACAAGTTGGAAAACAATAGTTTAACCACTTGCCTGGCATAGTCGCATCAGATGCGACCATGCCTGCAAGTGCTTTATCTGACCTGGTCGCACAGGATGCGACCAGTCAGATAAAGAGTGTTAGCAGCAGCAGGGAAGGGAAACTTACCTCCGCTCCTGCTGTCAGAGGAACCAAATATTTTTTTTTTAACTAAAATCATTTTGGATAGGGTTAAATTCATGTTCTTCACCTAATTCACTCATAAAAAAATAAATGACAATTTCGGAGCGGCTTTTGGGGAAAAAGTCATCAGTTAAGTGGTTAAATCCGTATATTTGTATGCATAAAAGAAGAAGAGGGGTGTGCAATAAGTTACCGGATGCACAAAAACAATTTTATTAACACAGTAAACATTATTTTTTTTCAAAGTATTTGTCAGAGGAGTCTCTGCACAGTTGCATGCAATCACATCAATTGGTGAAGCAGCTGGATTGGTCTGAAGCAAGTACAGTATGTCTTCTACATGCTGGATAAAGTTCTCCATTGCAGCTTCCAGTGACTCAAAATGAATCCCATGCATCTTGTGCTTGATTTGTGGGAACACGAAGAAGTAGCAGGGGGCCAGGTCTGGACAGTATGGTGCATGACCAAACTCCTGGATGCTTCATGGGCCAGAAAATCCACCACTCCTGGACTTGGAGTCAGGTGCATTGTAGTGATGGAAAAGGACACCATGATTGCAAGTTCTTGGACGGCAATTGAAAATGTCTTCTAGCACTTGCGTCAAGCATTGGTTGGCGTACCAGTCCCCGGTGACAGTGCACTACTGTGCAAGTGGTACAGTAGCTACATGACCAGTCCTGGACACAAAAACAGTCATGCTGCGTTCATGTCGGAATTTCCGAGCACATCTACTGAAGTCCACTGGGCTGACTGTTGTATGGCCTTGGGGTTGAAAATGCAGATCCAGGATTAATCACCACTGTTAATCTACCACGCAGAGTTTGAGCAAACGCCATCAAACCTGGCCAGCATGTTGCAGTACCAAGTCAACTGAGCCTCATTTGCTCTTGAGTTAGCTAATTGAGAACCAGTGTGTAGAAACCTTCTCAGGTCAAGCTTTTTGTGGAGTATAAAGTGGATGGATCCCGATGAGATGCCTATCTCCTCTAACTGGGCCACAGTTACCCTGGCATCCAACTCAACTATGACTTACATGGCAGAAATGGAGTCCTTGGTGATGGCGGGCACAGGTCTATGGGTGTCCATGACACCCATAGAGGGAGAATATAACCTGTGGCAAGCGCAGTGATTGCAGCGAGCTCGCAAGGGGCTTTCTAGTGTTCGCCACGTTGCCGGCATACTGGTGGCTGGGATCCCGCTTTTGGGACCATGCCGGCCACCAGTAACGTGTATGTATTCCATTCAGGACAGTGCTTTCTCCCCAAAAGCATTTCAAAGTTAGTCTAAACACTCTTGCTGACGCAGACCACTCTTGTAGTCGTAGAAGATCATGGCTGTCCAGTGGCCTCTGTTGAGCTCCATATCGAGTATGTGAAGGAAGTGAATATGCTGACTTCTTCGGTGTGCAGTGCTGCTTCTATATGGTTCTGTGCCTTGACATTTCACAAGAACTTTAGTCAGAGATTACAGTTCACAAACAGCCAATCCGATTGTGTCTACTCTGCTCTTCTCTTTACTCTTTGGCTTCACAACATTTGAACAAACTAATTAAAGTTTTCTTCTGGTTGCTACTTGGCTAATTTTATGTATCTAGTGGTGAATAATAGACATGAATTCCTAAAGCACACATTACCATCAGAGGCAGAACTCTGGGAGGCAACGGAGTCAGCTGCCACCGGGCTTCTGCTTTGAAGGGGGGCACCTCTCCTCCTGTTCTGTGTTCAGCGACATTAATCAATTAAGTTAATTGACAGCAGCTGGTAACTCTTCCGTAGCCGACTTCCCCACTAGCCACTACACCTTACAAATACACTGGAAGCAGACACCTTACTGATGAAGATATTTGCTCCTAGAAAGGAAGCATGAGAATTCTAACTATATGAAGTTATTTCTCTGTCAATTATAAGTAACTTCATGTAGTTAGAATTATTATACTTCCTATGCAACAGCAGATATCTCCATGAGCAAGGTGCATTCTTCCAGTGTAATAGGTTGTGGGTTCTAATCCTGGATATGACACTTGAAAATTAATTGTCAGAGAAATAATCAGCATTGTGAGGGACTGAGCAGATCAATGTAGTGTGTGGCTGGACCCCTTCACAGATCTGCCCAGTTGCAATGGTTTTGTAGTAGCTTCATATAGTTAGAATCTGCAGGCGTGTTATGTAGGAGCAAATGTATATATATATATATATATATATATATATATATATATACACACACACACACACATGGCGGGGGGACACCAATATTTTTCTTACGCCACTGATTACCATCCATATACTGATCTGACTAGCCTAATGTACATGAGTAATGTTTTCTCAGTATGAAATACCTACAATCAAAATCCAGACGGTCAAAATACAGACAATAAATGACCGACAGTCAAAATCCAGACAAGGTCAAAACACCGACTTTTAAAATACAGACAAGGTCAAAATAGCGACATTTAAAATGGCGACAGGTCAAAAAGTCGACACATAGTTTTCATTGGTTTTGTGGTGTGTATGTCGACATAGGTCAACATGGACATCGTATAAGTGTACAGCATCTCCTCATGCTTCGGGACTATTATATTCCCCCTCCAGGTCCACTGGGATGGCAAAGTATATACAAGTCGGTTTCAATTAACAGATCATGAAAAACTCATGTCGACTTTTTGACCCATCGACATTTAAATGTTGGTATTTTGACCTTGCCGTATTTTAAATGTAGGTATTTTGACCATGTCGGGATTTTGATTTTAGGTAAATTGACCGCATCCCGTTAGAATGCATAGAATAAATCTGTGATATCTCACAAATGAGAAATAGGAAAAAAACTGGCAACACAGAACAACAACAAAAATATGACAATATTTTTGGACTATATATGGCCTTAGAAATGAGTGCCCATCCCTTTATTAACTCTTTTAATAATTCTGGAGCAATAGAGCTGAGAAGGTGTTAAAAAATGTATGTTAATATTGTTGATATGTGTGTATTATTTTGTGGTGTACACAGGAGTTAAATAGTAGACACACAAGCTAAATAGACTTAACCAGGTGCTTGGGTTTATTGCAGTGAACAGGTATTGTACAGCTGTGCTCACCGTTACACAGACAAGTAGCGGAAATGGAGCAGAGCATGCAGCTGGTCCTTTATGTAGGCAGGTTGTGCAGGATATCTCAGGGAAACCTATGAAGCAGAGTACTACACATGGCAAGATGGCTCTGCACATGCGCAGTCAAGTCAATGGTGTCCACATTGGTAAAAGATAGGTGCTTCATTTTATGGAGCATCATGGAGGTAACGCAGTAGCAGAAGAGTACAGAAGAAGCAGAAGATTTAAAGAAAAGATACTTTGTTAGATGTGTTAGAACAAAACAGGACTATATAGTAGAGATGAGCGGGTTCGGTTCCTCGGAATCCGAACCCGCCCGAACTTCAGCTTTTTTTACACGGATCCGAGCGACTCGGATCTTCCCGCCTTGCTCGGTTAACCCGAGCGCGCCCGAACGTCATCATGACGCTGTCGGATTCTCGCGAGGCTCGGATTCTATCGCGAGACTCGGATTCTATATAAGGAGCCGCGCGTCGCCGCCATTTTCACATGTGCATTGAGATTGATAGGGAGAGGACGTGGTGTCAGGCCCGGGTGTTTTGTGAATCCGTTAACCCGGAACCAACCACAGGTGTAGGTGCTGGGGTATGAAGAAAGCAGGGAGGACAAAGAAAGTTCCGCTTCATATATTTATTAAATAACAATTCAGTAAGGAGTTAAATGACTAGTTGTTAATCATCATTATACTGAAGTATTGCAAGAATGGCAGAAATAATATACAAGAGAAAACTCAAAAATAAATAAAAGAAATGTTCATGGAAACATATGCAAAAGCAAGCTGAAGAATAAATGTTGGATTGTCCAAATATAAACAAGCTTTGATGCAGAACTGCAGATTGTGTTTAACTGGTTAATGCAGACATGGTGAATTAACTGTAAGAATTTGCAATGGAGTTTTGAGGGTTAACTGAGAGACTGTGATGAATTATCCTTGTAATGACAACATAGCAAATAAAAAGTACTGAATTGGGTTACTTGCGGGTTCCGGAGATCACTGTGAAACTGTAGTAGAAGACAAGGTGATGAATGGGTTAAATGCAGAGTTGAACAAACGAACAGCTGAGAGAAACAGAATCCTCCAGACTTTGAATGATAGGCAGACTGACAAGGTAACCTCATGCAGGACACTGGGAATCCAACTATTTCCAATAGGAGTGCAATTAACTGACAGCACAGCAGAGAGCCGGTGGATCTTTCAGCAGTGAAGGCTGCAGACGGACCTCTGGGAACGGAGGCGATATCTGGACCACGGGAATCACACAGGAATGCACGGAGAGAGCTCAGAGCTAGAGCACAGCTTTGATACAACAAAGCACTGGCCCAGAGTGACATAATCCCAGCCTACTTAAAGGCAGCACAAGCACGGGATCGGCTTACACCTGCCCACAGGTGTGTTCACAAGTGCTCAGTATTAGCTATTTGGTCTCCAACATGGCCACCTCCTATACAGCAGACACACCGCAGTGCCTTAGGCCATTTGGTCCCCGCACTCACAGTTCCCAGACTCTGCATTACCTGTGCCATTGATCACGCCGTGTCCCCACACGGGCGCACAGCACCGCGAGCAACCGCACTGGCAACGGATGAACCCCAGAACCCGCAAAGGTGAGAGACCGGTTCGTGACAGTACCCCCTCTTCTACGGGTGGTCTCCGAACACCTTTGAACCTTGTCAGGATTTTTGGAGAAGTATTTCTGTACCAGTCTTGGAGCATGAACATCTTCAGAGAAAACCCAGGATCTCTCCTCCGGACCGTAACCCTTCCAGTCGACCAGAAACTGTAAACGTCCATATCGGGAACGTGAGTCCACAATCTCTTTAACTTCAAATTCCTCATTCTTCAAAGAGTGAACTTTAGGAGATTTGGACTGGCTAGTACGGAACTTATTGAGAATCAAAGGCTTCAGTAAAGATGTATGAAAGGCATTAGGAATTCTCAAAGACGGTGGCAGCTTGACTTTGTATGACACAGGGTTGAGTACCTTTACAATGGGAAATGGACCAATAAACCTGGGAGCAAATTTCTTAGAAGGAACTTTGAACTTGAGATTGCGCATAGAAATCCACACTTGGTCTCCCACTTTGTAATTCGGTACAGCTTTACGTTTTCTATCTGCAAAAGATTTATAACGAGCGGAAGTTTTGACCAAGGACTTACGTACACAACTCCAGATGCTAGATAGACGTTGAAGCTCTTGATCTGCCGCTGGGACCTCTATGGCTGGCAATGGATGAAACTCTGGCACACGAGGATGAAAGCCGAAGTTAATATAAAAGGGCGTAGATTCTGAAGATGAATGGAAGAGATTATTATGAGCAAATTCTGCCAATGGAAGGTAGTCAACCCAGTCATCCTGTGAGGACGATATATATAGCCGGAGAAATGTTTCAAGGTCTTGGTTGACTCTCTCAGTTTGTCCATCTGTCTGAGGATTATATGCAGAAGAAAAGTTCAACTTGACATTTAAAGATGAACAAAGCGACCTCCAAAACTTGGCCACAAACTGTGTTCCCTGATCAGAGATAATTTCTCGAGGAAGGCCATGCAACTTGAAGATTTCAGAGATGAACAATCTGGCTAGTAAAGGGGCTGATGGTAACCCAGTTAATGAAATGAAATGTGCCATTTTCGAAAATCGATCCACTATCACCCAAATGGTATTTCGCCCTTTTGATGGAGGTAGATCGGTCACGAAATCCATTGAGATATGAGTCCATGGTTGTTTGGGTATGGATAGTGGATGTAGTAGACCTGGTGTAGAACTTCTTGGACTCTTATGTTGGGCACATTTAGGACATGCTGCTATAAACTCTTGGACATCGGCTTTGAGACGTGGCCACCAATAAGACTGTTGAATAAATTTGAGAGTCTTTAGAACCCCAGGATGACCCATGAAGGAAGAGGAGTGAGCCCAGGTAAGCAGCCGTTTTCGAAGACTTGTGGCGACAAAGGTCTTGCCAAGCGGAGGAACTGGAGAGGTTCGAGTCATTAAAAAGGACGTAGGATTCACAATGGCTTGATTCGTGGTAGCATCATTTAATTCAGAAGAAGCAAAGGACCGGGAAAGGGCATCTGCCTTTTTGTTCTGAGACCCTGGACGATAGGTGAGTTTGAAATCAAATCGTGAGAAGAAAAGCGCCCATCGAGCTTGTCGTGGATTCAAACACTGAGCTGACTGCAGATACAGAAGATTCTTATGATCAGTATAAACTGTAATGCGATGTTGAGCTCCTTCTAGAAGGTATCTCCACTCCTCAAATGCCAACTTGATGGCAAGTAACTCTTGCTCACCGATTGCATAATTACGTTCTGCCGGGAGGAACTTACGGGAGAAATATCCACAGGGATGGACCTTTTTATCTTCAAAGACTTGTGACAACACAGCTCCTACTGCTTCTGTAGATGCATCCACCTCTAGTAGAAAGGGACGATTCAAATCAGGCTGTCGAAGAATGGGGGCTGACACAAAGGCTTGCTTTAAATCAGAGAAGGCTTTGATTGCTTCAGAAGACCAGTTCGTAGGATTTGCTCCCTTGCGAGTTAGGGCTGTGATGGGAGCAGCTAACGTAGAATAATTCTTGATGAATCTCCTATAGAAATTCGCAAAGCCAAGAAATCGCTGAATCCCCTTGAGAGTTGAAGGAGTGGACCAATCTCGGATAGCTTGTACCTTACCTGGATCCATACATAGCTCTGATCCAGAAATGATGTAACCAAGGAACGGTATGGAAGATACTTCAAAAGTGCACTTCTCTAACTTACAATAAAGTTGATTTTTCCTCAGACGTGTCAGTACCTCTTTAACTTGGTGACGGTGAGACTTTAGATCCTTAGAGAATATTAGGATATCATCCAGGTACACTACTAGACACTTGTAGAGAAGATCACGAAAAAGTTCATTCACATAGCTTTGAAAAACTGCAGGTGCATTACAAAGACCAAAGGGCATTACGAGGTATTCGTAATGCCCATCCCGGGTATTAAAAGCAGTCTTCCACTCGTCCCCTGCACGGATGCGGATTAAATTGTAGGCCCCTCGGAGATCCAGTTTTGTAAACACAGTAGCTCCCTTTACCCGGTCAAATAATTCTGGAATTAAGGGTAATGGATACTTGTTTTTCACAGTGATCTCATTGAGTCCACGGTAATCTATGCATGGTCGTAACCCACCGTCCTTCTTCTTAACGAAAAAGAATCCGGCTCCTGCAGGTGAAGAAGATGGTCTGATAAATCCTTTGATTAGATTTTCCTGTATATAGTCAGACATAGCTTGCGCCTCTGGGATGGATAGCGGATAAATTCGTCCCCTAGGAGGGGTTTTGCCTGGAACCAGGACGATTGGGCAGTCCCATTCGCGGTGAGGAGGTAGAGAGTCTGCTGCTTGTTTACTGAAAACATCTGCAAAAGATTGATACACCGGAGGTAGGTCGGGAAGGCTAATTGACCGGAGAGGTACAATTGAGGCTAAACAGTCCTTGGTACAAGATTTACCCCACGAAAGGACTTCCATGGTTTGCCAATTGAGTTGAGGATTATGTTTCTGCAGCCAAGGTAAACCAAGTATCACATCTTGAGAGGCTTTAGGAATCACGTAGAAGGAGAGGTATTCGGAATGGAGCACACCAACTTTCATCTTGAGACATACGGTTCGATGAGTAATTATACCATCTGGAATTCGACTTCCATCCACTGCTGTAACGGCAACTGCTGCTTCCAGAGGCATGGTTTGAACTTTAGACCGCATGACAAAGGCTGAGGAGATGAAGTTCTCGGCTGCCCCGGAATCTAGGAGAGCTGAAACTTTCACTGTAGAACTTGGAACTTCTAATTGAATAGACAAGGTCGGCTCTTTCCCAGAACGTGATTCTAGAGTAACTCCTAGCTTAACCTCTCTTGAATAAGCTAGGAGCGAGAGTTTCCCGGTCGGAGTTTGCAGAATTTAACTAAGTGTTCGGAGGACCCACAGTACATGCAGAGGTTACCCTGTCGACGACGAAGTCGTTCCTCTTCTGTGAGGCGAGAGCGCCCAATCTGCATAGGTTCTTCTGTCGTTACCGGAGACTGTGAAGAAGAGTCTTGTCGAGGCCTAGGATGATAACGTGGACTGGATCGCTCTGCCCTGGATTTCTCTAAACATCGCTCCCTGTAGCGTAGGTCAAGTTTGTTACAGAGAGAAATCAATTCATCCAGTTTAGTTGGCACGTCCCGGATAGTTAAATCATCCTTGATTCTCTCTGAAAGTCCATTCCAAAACGCGGCGATCAGGGCCTCCTCATTCCAGTTTAACTCTGAAGACAACGTGCGAAACTGAATAATATATTGACTGACAGGACGTAAACCTTGACGTAGACGGAGAATCTCCAAGGATGCTGAGGTGGTCCTGCCTGGTTCGTCAAAGATTCTCCGGAAGGAAGATACGAACTCTTTGTAATTAGAGAGGATAGGATCACCTCTCTCCCATAATGGTGATGCCCACTCCAGAGCCTGACCAGAGAGGAGGGCAATAATATATGCGACCTTAGAACGAGCTGATGGGAAACTGGCGGACATCAGTTCGAACTGGATCTCGCATTGATTCAGGAATCCTCTGCAAAGTTTTGGAGTCCCGTCAAACTTACTTGGAGAGGGTAACTGCAAGCGGGACGTAGGCAGCATCACAGGAGAAGCTGTAGTGGTAACTGGGACAACCGGAGTTGGAATCTGAACTTGAGACGTTTTAATAGCTGTATGAAGAGTCTCTAAACGGTCTGCCATAGTTTGCATAAACTGCACAATTTGTGTCTGTATAGACTCCTGGTTTTCCAGACGGGAAAGGATATCTGACGTAGAACCGCCTCCTGCGAATTGGTCACTTGACGGATCCATGTGGCCAGTGCTTACTGTCAGGCCCGGGTGTTTTGTGAATCCGTTAACCCGGAACCAACCACAGGTGTAGGTGCTGGGGTATGAAGAAAGCAGGGAGGACAAAGAAAGTTCCGCTTCATATATTTATTAAATAACAATTCAGTAAGGAGTTAAATGACTAGTTGTTAATCATCATTAAACTGAAGTATTGCAAGAATGGCAGAAATAATATACAAGAGAAAACTCAAAAATAAATAAAAGAAATGTTCATGGAAACATATGCAAAAGCAAGCTGAAGAATAAATGTTGGATTGTCCAAATATAAACAAGCTTTGATGCAGAACTGCAGATTGTGTTTAACTGGTTAATGCAGACATGGTGAATTAACTGTAAGAATTTGCAATGGAGTTTTGAGCGTTAACTGAGAGACTGTGATGAATTATCCTTGTAATGACAACATAGCAAATAAAAAGTACTGAATTGGGTTACTTGCGGGTTCCGGAGATCACTGTGAAACTGTAGTAGAAGACAAGGTGATGAATGGGTTAAATGCAGAGTTGAACAAACGAACAGCTGAGAGAAACAGAATCCTCCAGACTTTGAATGATAGGCAGACTGACAAGGTAACCTCATGCAGGACACTGGGAATCCAACTATTTCCAATAGGAGTGCAATTAACTGACAGCACAGCAGAGAGCCGGTGGATCTTTCAGCAGTGAAGGCTGCAGACGGACCTCTGGGAACGGAGGCGATATCTGGACCACGGGAATCACACAGGAATGCACGGAGAGAGCTCAGAGCTAGAGCACAGCTTTGATACAACAAAGCACTGGCCCAGAGTGACATAATCCCAGCCTACTTAAAGGCAGCACAAGCACGGGATCGGCTTACACCTGCCCACAGGTGTTTTCACAAGTGCTCAGTATTAGCTATTTGGTCTCCAACATGGCCACCTCCTATACAGCAGACACACCGCAGTGCCTTAGGCCATTTGGTCCCCGCACTCACAGTTCCCAGACTCTGCATTACCTGTGCCATTGATCACGCCGTGTCCCCACACGGGCGCACAGCACCGCGAGCAACCGCACTGGCAACGGATGAACCCCAGAACCCGCAAAGGTGAGAGACCGGTTCGTGACACGTGGCTGGCGTCCTCTCCATTTAGATTAGAAGAGAGAGAGTGAGATTGAGACAGAGACACTTGATTTACTGGAGCTTAGGAGTACTAGAGAGTGCAGAGTTTACTAGTGACTGACCACTGACCAGTGACCACCAGTGCAGTTTTATTTAATATAATCCGTTCTCTGCCTGAAAAAAACGATACACAGTGACTCAGTCACATACCATATCTGTGCTCAGCCCAGTGTGCTGCATCATCTATGTATAATATCTGACTGTGCTCACACAGCTTAATTGTGGGGGAGACTGGGGAGCAGTTATAGGTTATAGCAGGAGCCAGGAGTACATATTATTAAAATTAAACAGTGCACACTTTTGCTGCAGGAGTGCCACTGCCAGTGTGACTGACCAGTGACCTGACCACACTGACCACCAGTAAAGTATACTATATTGTGATTGCCTGAAAAGTTAAACACTCGTCGTGTGACTTGTGTGGTGTTTTTTTATTCTATAAAAAACTCATTCTGCTGACAGACAGTGTCCAGCAGGTCCGTCATTATATAATATATACCTGTCCGGCTGCAGTAGTGATATATATATATTTTTTATATCATTATTTATCATCCAGTCGCAGCAGACACAGTACGGTAGTTCACGGCTGTAGCTACCTCTGTGTCGGCACTCGGCAGTCCATCCATAATTGTATACCACCTACCCGTGGTTTTTTTTTTCTTTCTTCTTTATACATACTACATCTCATTATCATCCAGTCTATATTAGCAGCAGACACAGTACAGTACGGTAGTCCACGGCTGTAGCTACCTCTGTGTCGGCACTCGGCAGTCCATCCATAATTGTATACCACCTACCCGTGGTTTTTTTTTTCTTCTTTATACATACTACATCTCATTATCATCCAGTCTATATTAGCAGCAGACACAGTACAGTACGGTAGTCCACGGCTGTAGCTACCTCTGTGTCGGCACTCGGCAGTCCGTCCATAATTGTATACCACCTACCCGTGGTTTTTTTTTTCTTTCTTCTTTATACATACATACTACATCTCATTATCAACCAGTCTATATTAGCAGCAGACACAGTACAGTACGGTAGTCCACGGCTGTAGCTACCTCTGTGTCAGCACTCGGCAGTCCATCCATAATTGTATACCACCTACCCGTGGTTTTTTTTTTCTTCTTTATACATACTACATCTCATTATCATCCAGTCTATATTAGCAGCAGACACAGTACAGTACGGTAGTCCACGGCTGTAGCTAACTCTGTGTCGGCACTCGGCAGTCCGTCCATAATTGTATACCACCTACCCGTGGTTTTTTTTTCTTTCTTCTTTATACATACATACTACATCTCATTATCAACCAGTCTATATTAGCAGCAGACACAGTACAGTACGGTAGTCCACGGCTGTAGCTACCTCTGTGTCAGCACTCGGCAGTCCATCCATAATTGTATACTAGTATCCATCCATCTCCATTGTTTACCTGAGGTGCCTTTTAGTTGTGCCTATTAAAATATGGAGAACAAAAATGTTGAGGTTCCAAAATTAGGGAAAGATCAAGATCCACTTCCACCTCGTGCTGAAGCTGCTGCCACTAGTCATGGCCGAGACGATGAAATGCCAGCAACGTCGTCTGCCAAGGCCGATGCCCAATGTCATAGTACAGAGCATGTCAAATCCAAAACACCAAATATCAGTAAAAAAAGGACTCCAAAACCTAAAATAAAATTGTCGGAGGAGAAGCGTAAACTTGCCAATATGCCATTTACCACACGGAGTGGCAAGGAACGGCTGAGGCCCTGGCCTATGTTCATGGCTAGTGGTTCAGCTTCACATGAGGATGGAAGCACTCAGCCTCTCGCTAGAAAAATGAAAAGACTCAAGCTGGAAAAAGCACAGCAAAGAACTGTGCGTTCTTCGAAATCCCAAATCCACAAGGAGAGTCCAATTGTGTCGGTTGCGATGCCTGACCTTCCCAACACTGGACGTGAAGAGCATGCGCCTTCCACCATTTGCACGCCCCCTGCAAGTGCTGGAAGGAGCACCCGCAGTCCAGTTCCTGATAGTCAGATTGAAGATGTCAGTGTTGAAGTACACCAGGATGAGGAGGATATGGGTGTTGCTGGCGCTGGGGAGGAAATTGACCAGGAGGATTCTGATGGTGAGGTGGTTTGTTTAAGTCAGGCACCCGGGGAGACACCTGTTGTCCGTGGGAGGAATATGGCCGTTGACATGCCTGGTGAAAATACCAAAAAAATCAGCTCTTCGGTGTGGAAGTATTTCACCAGAAATGCGGACAACATTTGTCAAGCCGTGTGTTCCCTTTGTCAAGCTGTAATAAGTAGGGGTAAGGACGTTAACCACCTCGGAACATCCTCCCTTATACGTCACCTGCAGCGCATTCATAATAAGTCAGTGACAAGTTCAAAAACTTTGGCCGACAGCGGAAGCAGTCCACTGACCAGTAAATCCCTTCCTCTTGTAACCAAGCTCACGCAAACCACCCCACCAACTCCCTCAGTGTCAATTTCCTCCTTCCCCAGGAATGCCAATAGTCCTGCAGGCCATGTCACTGGCAATTCTGATGATTCCTCTCCTGCCTGGGATTCCTCCGATGCATCCTTGCGTGTAACGCCTACTGCTGCTGGCGCTGCTGTTGTTGCTGCTGGGAGTCGATGGTCATCCCAGAGGGGAAGTCGTAAGCCCACTTGTACTACTTCCAGTAAGCAATTGACTGTTCAACAGTCCTTTGCGAGGAAGATGAAATATCACAGCAGTCATCCTGCTGCAAAGCGGATAACTGAGGCCTTGACAACTATGTTTGTGTTAGACGTGCGTCCGGTATCCGCCGTTAGTTCACAGGGAACTAGACAATTTATTGAGGCAGTGTGCCCCCGTTACCAAATACCATCTAGGTTCCACTTCTCTAGGCAGGCGATACCGAGAATGTACACGGACGTCAGAAAAAGACTCACCAGTGTCCTAAAAAATGCAGTTGTACCCAATGTCCACTTAACCACGGACATGTGGACAAGTGGAGCAGGGCAGGGTCAGGACTATATGACTGTGACAGCCCACTGGGTAGATGTATGGACTCCCGCCGCAAGAACAGCAGCGGCGGCACCAGTAGCAGCATCTCGCAAACGCCAACTCTTTCCTAGGCAGGCTACGCTTTGTATCACCGCTTTCCAGAATACGCACACAGCTGAAAACATCTTACGGCAACTGAGGAAGATCATCGCGGAATGGCTTACCCCAATTGGACTCTCCTGTGGATTTGTGGCATCGGACAACGCCAGCAATATTGTGTGTGCATTAAATATGGGCAAATTCCAGCACGTCCCATGTTTTGCACATACCTTGAATTTGGTGGTGCAGAATTTTTTAAAAAACGACAGGGGCGTGCAAGAGATGCTGTCGGTGGCCAGAAGAATTGCGGGACACTTTCGGCGTACAGGCACCACGTACAGAAGACTGGAGCACCACCAAAAACTACTGAACCTGCCCTGCCATCATCTGAAGCAAGAAGTGGTAACGAGGTGGAATTCAACCCTCTATATGCTTCAGAGGTTGGAGGAGCAGCAAAAGGCCATTCAAGCCTATACAATTGAGCACGATATAGGAGGTGGAATGCACCTGTCTCAAGCGCAGTGGAGAATGATTTCAACGTTGTGCAAGGTTCTGATGCCCTTTGAACTTGCCACACGTGAAGTCAGTTCAGACACTGCCAGCCTGAGTCAGGTCATTCCCCTCATCAGGCTTTTGCAGAAGAAGCTGGAGACATTGAAGGAGGAGCTAACACGGAGCGATTCCGCTAGGCATGTGGGACTTGTGGATGGAGCCCTTAATTCGCTTAACAAGGATTCACGGGTGGTCAATCTGTTGAAATCAGAGCACTACATTTTGGCCACCGTGCTCGATCCTAGATTTAAAGCCTACCTTGGATCTCTCTTTCCGGCAGACACAAGTCTGCTGGGGTTGAAAGACCTGCTGGTGAGAAAATTGTCAAGTCAAGCGGAACGCGACCTGTCAACATTTCCTCCTTCACATTCTCCCGCAACTGGGGGTGCGAGGAAAAGGCTCAGAATTCCGAGCCCACCCGCTGGCGGTGATGCAGGGCAGTTTGGAGCGACTGCTGATGCTGACATCTGGTCCGGACTGAAGGACCTGACAACGATTACGGATACGGACATGTCGTCTACTGGCACTGCATATGATTCTCTCCCCATTGAAAGAATGGTGGAGGATTATATGAGTGACCGCATCCAAGTAGGCACGTCACACAGTCCGTACTTATACTGGCAGGAAAAAGAGGCAATTTGGAGGCCCTTGCACAAACTGGCTTTATTCTACCTAAGTTGCCCTCCCACAAGTGTGTACTCCGAAAGAGTGTTTAGTGCCGCCGCTCACCTTGTCAGCAATCGGCGTACGAGGTTACATCCAGAAAATGTGGAGAAGATGATGTTCATTAAAATGAATTATAATCAATTCCTCCGCGGAGACATTGACCAGCAGCAATTGCCTCCACAAAGTACACAGGGAGCTGAGATGGTGGATTCCAGTGGGGACGAATTGATAATCTGTGAGGAGGGGGATGTACACGGTGATATATCGGAGGATGATGATGAGGTGGACATCTTGCCTCTGTAGAGCCAGTTTGTGCAAGGAGAGATTAATTGCTTCTTTTTTGGGGGGGGTCCAAACCAACCCGTCATATCAGTCACAGTCGTGTGGCAGACCCTGTCACTGAAATGATGGGTTGGTTAAAGTGTGCATGTCCTGTTTTGTTTATACAACATAAGGGTGGGTGGGAGGGCCCAAGGACAATTCCATCTTGCACCTCTTTTTTCTTTTATTTTTCTTTGCGTCATGTGCTGTTTGGGGAGGGTTTTTTGGAAGGGACATCCTGCGTGACACTGCAGTGCCACTCCTAGATGGGCCCGGTGTTTGTGTCGGCCACTAGGGTCGCTTATCTTACTCACACAGTCAGCTACCTCATTGCGCCTCTTTTTTTCTTTGCGTCATGTGCTGTTTGGGGAGGGTTTTTTGGAAGGGACATCCTGCGTGACACTGCAGTGCCACTCCTAGATGGGCCCGGTGTTTGTGTCGGCCACTAGGGTCGCTTATCTTACTCACACAGCGACCTCGGTGCAAATTTTAGGACTAAAAATAATATTGTGAGGTGTGAGGTATTCAGAATAGACTGAAAATGAGTGGAAATTATGGTTTTTGAGGTTAATAATACTTTGGGATCAAAATGACCCCCAAATTCTATGATTTAAGCTGTTTTTTAGGGTTTTTTGAAAAAAACACCCGAATCCAAAACACACCCGAATCCGACAAAAAAAATTCGGTGAGGTTTTGCCAAAACGCGGTCGAACCCAAAACACGGCCGCGGAACCGAACCCAAAACCAAAACACAAAACCCGAAAAATTTCCGGCGCTCATCTCTACTATATAGATGATAAATCACTGTGCAAGTGAGTAAGCACAAAGTAAAGCACATTGCTGCTGCTGCTGAAGAGGAAGAAGAAGAAGAACTTGCCAAATTTGCTCCTGTGCCTGCATCTCACAGGCTATTACAGCCTAATAGTGTCATTGACTACAGGACCAGCTGCAGATGTGTTGAAAGTGCTTTAAATCCTGAACTTCCAGAATGCAAACCAAAGTAACTACAAGAAGGAACAAGGAATCCTGATGATGAATGAAGCAGCTTGCGTGCCCAGCCAATGACTGAGCGGCAGGCTGCTTCATTCATACATTATTGGACAGCTGAGCCGTCACTCAGCTCAGCTGTCCTGTCTGTGTGGCCGCTGCTGCAGTGGGGACGGGAGTGGGGTCTATGATTTGCCATACGCTCCCGAATAATATTATGTCCCTGTGGACTGTATTATGTAGTAAAACTATTAGGAATTTTCGGGAGCGTATGGCAAATCATAGACGGTCTATAAGGGAGGCAATGCAGGAGGGATCCAGTGATAAGCCTGAGGCGAGACATTTTTTGCAGAAGAAGCATTCAGTGGCCATGTTGAGATGCATGTTAATAGATCATATCCCTGTGTTAATGTGGGGTGGTGACCGTGACAAAATGCTCTTAAAGAAAGAGGCACAGTGGATTTTTGAATTGGACACTGTGTCCCCTAGAGGGTTAAATGAGAATATCAACTTTAAGTGCTGCCTGTAAGTGGGATAATTTGGTGTTCCTGGCGCAGTGACAATAAAGGGGTATTCTAATCCAAGTCCTGTTTATATTATTTTTTTTTGTGTTTACCGAGGATTTTAATATATGTGTAATGATTAATATCAGAATTGTATGTTTTGTATGATATGCACTTTGTAAAGGCCACTGTGGAGGATAAAGACAGCCAGTATACACTAATTGCGCAGCCGCAATAACATCCTGATAGCACATTAATATGCTGTTAAAGTGAGTGGAACGCACTGTGACACGCAAAATGGCGCCGGGTGGCACATGGCACACTGGGTATTGTAGTTTAGCGGGGACAGGAAGTGAACTACAGGCTGACGAACGCGGTCACGCAGACTCGAGGGGAGTTAAAAGACTCCGGTAGCTTGTAGTGAGATAGTACAGACATGCGCAGTGGTGTGGAACGCACGCCAGCGGTCAGGTTGAACAGGTATGTGGTTGGCAGCGCGGGCAGTGTAGGAGGGTTGAATCCTGACATGGTGGCTTGAAGTTGTTCATTGAGATGTATACTTTGTGTCTTTTTGGGAATAGGTATCTTGTCTTGAACGGCGCGGATGGCAGACGAAGTTGACCGACATACACACCGCTTGGTGTATAAAACTAAAGGCACCATAACCAGGGCCGGCTCCACGTCTACTAGCACCCCGAGCGAGAAAATGTTGAAGTGCCCCCCCATGCGTACGCCGAAGGCGCGTGAGCTCCTTAAAAATGCCCATGACCTCGCAACTTCATATTATCAAACTATAAATACATTTTCATACCAGATCTATATACACAATTAGCAGCCTTACACATAACAGCCACAGTAGTGTTCCTTACACATAATGTCTCCAGTATAGTGCCAGATACACATGATATGCCCCCCAGCAGCGCCAGATACACATGATATGCCCCCCAGCAGTGCCAGATACACATGATATGCCCCCCAGCAGTGCCAGATACACATGATATGCCCCCCAGCAGTGCCAGATACACATGATATGCCCCCCCAGCAGTGCCAGATACACGATATGCCCCCCAGCAGTGCCAGATACACGATATGCCCCCCCAGCAGTGCCAGATACACGATATGCCCCCCAGCAGTGCCAGATACACATGATATGCCCCCCAGCAGTGCCAGATACATGATATGCCCCCCAGCAGTGCCAGATATACGATATGCCCCCCAGCAGTGCCAGATACACGATATGCCCCCCAGCAGTGCCAGATACACATGTTCCCACAGTGCCAGATCCAGATATGCCCCACAGTGCAAGATCCAGATATGCCCCCAGTGCCAGATCCTGATATGCCCCACAGTGCCAGAGCCAGATATGCCCCACAGTGCCAGAGCCAGATATGCCCCACAGTGCCAGAGCCAGATATGCCCCACAGTGCCAGATCCAGATATGCATCCAGTGCCAGATCCAGATATGCCCACAGTGCCAGATCCAGATATGCCCCACAGTGCCAGATCCAGATATGCCCCACAGTGCCAGATAGATATGCCCCACAGTGCCAGATAGATATGCCCCACAGTGCCAGATAGATATGCCCCCCAGTGCCAGATAGATATGCATCCAGTGCCAAAGATATGCCCACAGTGCCAGATCAAGATATGCCCCACAGTGCAAGATCCAGATATGCCCCACAGTGCAAGATCCAGATATGCCCCACAGTGCAAGATCCAGATATGCCCCACAGTGCCAGATCCAGATATGCCCCACAGTGCCAGATCCAGATATGCCCCATAATGCCAGATATGCCCCACAGTGCCAGATAGATATGCCCCACAGTGCCAGATAGATATGCATCCAGTGCCAAAGATATGCCCACAGTGCCAGATCCAGATATGCCCCACAGTGCAAGATCCAGATATGCCCCACAGTGCAAGATACAGATATGCCCCACAGTGCAAGATCCAGATATGCCCCATATTGCAAGATCCAGATATGCCCCACAGTGCCAGATCCAGATATGCCCCACAGTGCCAGATCCAGATATGCCCCACAGTGCAAGATCCAGATATGCCCCCAGTGCCAGATCCTGATATGCCCCACAGTGCAAGATCCAGATATGCCCCACAGTGCCAGAGCCAGATATGCCCCACAGTGCCAGAGCCAGATATGCCCCACAGTGCCAGAGTCAGATATGCCCCACAGTACCAGAGCCAGATATGCCCCACAATGCCAGATCCATATATGCCCCACAGTGCCAGATAGATATGCCCCACAGTGCCAGATAGATATGCCCCACAGTGCCAGATAGATATGCATCCAGTGCCAAAGATATGCCCACAGTGCCAGATCCAGATATGCCCCACAGTGCAAGATCCAGATATGCCCCACAGTGCAAGATCCAGATATGCCCCACAGTGCCAGATCCAGATATGCCCCACAGTTCCAGATCTTGATATGCCCCACAGTGCCAGATCCAGATATGCCCCATAGTGCCAGATATGCCCCACAGTGCCAGATAGATATGCATCCAGTGCCAGATCCAGATATGCCCCACAGTGCCAGATCCAGATATGCCCCACAGTGCAAGATCCAGATATGCCCCACAGTGCCAGATCCAGATATGCCCACAGTGCAAGATCCAGATATGACCACAGAGCCAGATCCAGATATGCCCACCGTGCCAGGTCCAGATATGCCTCCAGTGCCAGATAGATATGCCCCCAGTGCCAGATCCAGATATGCCCCACAGTGCCAGATCCAGATATGCCCACCGTGCCAGATCCAGATATGCCCCCAGTGCCAGATCCAGATATGCCCCACAGTGCTAGATCCAGATATGCCCCACAGTGCTAGATCCAGATATGCCCCACAGTGCCAGATCCAGATATGCCCCCAGTGCCAGATCCAGATATGCCCCACAGTGCTAGATCCAGATATGCCCCCAGTGCCAGATCCAGATATGCCCCACAGTGCTAGATCCAGATATGCCCCACAGTGCTAGATCCAGATATGCCCCACAGTGCCAGATCCAGATATGCCCCCACTGTGCCAGATCCAGATATGCCCCCAGTGCCAGATCCAGATATGCCCCACAGTGCTAGATCCAGATATGCCCCACAGTGCTAGATCCAGATATGCCCCACAGTGCCAGATCCAGATATGCCCCCACTGTGCCAGATCCAGATATGCCCCCAATGCTAGATCCAGATATGCCCCCAGTACCAGATAGACATGCCCCCAGTGCCAGATAGATATGCCCCCAGTGCCAGATAGACATGCCCCCAGTGCCAGATAGATATGCACCCAGTGCTAGATCCAGATATGCCTCCAGTACCAGATAGATATGCCCCCAGTGCCAGATAGATATGCCCCCAGTGCTAGATCCAGATATGCCCCCAGTGCCAGATAGATATGCCCCCAGTGCCAGATAGATATGCCCCCAGTGCCAGATAGATATGCCCCCAGTGCTAGATCCAGATATGCCCCCAGAGCTAGATCCAGATATGCCCCCAGTGCTAGATCCAGATATGCCCCCAGTGCTAGATCCAGATATGCCCCCAGTGCCAGATATAGATATGGCCCACAGTGCCACTCACTGCTGCCGGCTCCTCCGCTGCTGGACTCCTTCAAACACCACCGCTGGGCTCCTCCACTGCTGGGCTCCGTCCTCTTCAAACACCGCCGCCGGGCTCCTCCGCTGCTGGGCTCCATCCTCTTCAAACACCGCCGCCGGGCTCCTCCGCTGCTGGGCTCCATCCTCTTCAAACACCGCCGCCGGGCTCCTCCGCTGCTGGGCTCCGTCCTCTTCAAACATCGTCGCCGGGCTCCTCTGCTGCTGGACTCCCCTTCTCCTAGCACTGTCACTGGGCTCCACGGACAGGGCATGCTGCTGGTGTCCGAGGGGAGGAGAGCTCAGCGTGTGCCTCTCCTTCCCCTAAGTAAGTACAGTCTCTCCATCTCCTGTGACAGTGAGTGCAGCGGGCATCTCAAATATGGCGCCAGTTCGTGAGCCCATCAAAGCTTGCGATCCAGCAGCCAATCAGGAGCCGGTTCGCGAGCTCTGATTGGCTAGCGGCCGGCACCAAATTTGAAAGTGACAGCCGCCCTTAAAAACCCAGCGCCCTGTTCTACCGCTCAAGCCGAACGTGCTTGGAGCCGGTGATGGAGCTGAACTCATCAGCTCCGTCTGGTTACTAAAGAAATATCCTTCAAGTATCAAGTCACCTCTTTGCAGCAGGGGCCAACGCGTTGGAAGAACACTCAATGAAACACATACACAGGATATGTCTCACAAGTATTCTGAATTTATTTTGGTCAGCTTGGATATTTATAC